>NW_026864387.1:0-89930 GCF_026571515.1 Ruditapes philippinarum
ATGGTCAAGCACAATAAGGGGAAGTGCAGCTCACAAGAACCATAACTCCATCTTGACTAATTACAGAGTTATTGCCCTTGTTACTTTTCCTTGTCCAGAGCATAACTTGAAAACTACTGTTTTGGAATTCAGTACAACTTCATACAGTTGTCAAGGACATTAAAAGGAAGTGCAGTGCACAAGAGCCATAATCCATTTGACAAAATACAGAGTTACTGCCCTTTGATACTTTTCCTTGTCCGGTGCATAACTTAAAACATACTGGTTGGAATTCAAAACAACTTCATACAATGGTCAAGCACAATAAGAGGAAGTGCAGTGCACAAGAACTATTACTCTATCTTCAGTATTTATAGAGTTATTGCCCTTTGTTCTTTTTCCTTTGTCTTTCTGGACTTATTACAGAGTAATTCAATTAAACTTCATCAATGGCCAACCACATTCAAAGGAAATGCAACATATATGAACAACAATTATCTTTAATTTCCCACAACCATAACTCTATGTTTCAATTCTTTTAAAAGGTATTCTGTTACTAGTAACATCCTCATTTCCGAAGCAGACTTGTGGGGGTATTAATCACATTTAGTGATAGTTCTAGTTTTGTTTAGAATTTGTTTGTCTGGTTTTTGAAGAGCTGTGTTAATTGTTGTATGTAACTGTGATGTTTACTTTTTCTTTTTAAACATTTTTGTAGTTAAAAACTTAATTGTGTTTCAGTATCACAAGGCATGAACTCCATGTCCACATTAGGGACACAGTCCAGTAATGCCACTGCTGTAAATCATCTGCAAATGTCATCCACCAGTCAGTCATTAAGCACCAATCAGCCAATGATGTCAACCAATCAAACAGTGAATACGCCTTCTTTTAGTACAACTCCAACACAGAGTGTTGATAGCACCCAATCTAGCATAGCAACCACTGCATCTAATGCACCACAAGTTGCCGTTCCTACTCAAATAAAGGTAAAAAAAGACTTCCTTAATTTTAAATGAAAACTGATGCCTAATACTTAAAAGGTTCTTTCCTATGCTTATAAAGATGTTTATAGATTTTTTACAAAAATGAAGTGTTGGATACTAAAGAAAAATTGTCAATTGATGGAATGAGTTTTGCCCCTTTACTTCATTTATTTGATTGGTGTTTATGAGAGCACACATGCCTTATTAAGATGAGTTCAACTATCAAGTGCATATGGAAATCAATGCTTTGGTGCTAAGTTATCTAGGGGATCTATTTTCTTGTTCCTCGTAGCAGGTTGTCACAAGTTATGAATATATAATATACATAATTATGCTTTATATTTAAATGACTGTTAATTTATCTGTTATCATTACAGATTGCTGACAAGGTATTAACACTGAGTCTGACACCAGCACAGAAAGATAAAGTCCAGTCATATTTAGACAGGATGACGCCCGAGCAACAACTTCAGTATTTACAGACCCAGCAGCATGTCCTACAGAGAATCCAGAAACAGCAAGCCTTAAATGCACAAATAAAAGCACAGGTTGAGGCACAGAAAAAACAAGCTGCCCTCAATGGTCAGGGCCAATTGGCTGCTATTGCTGCGAGTCAACAGAAAGTAAAAATATTATTTATATATTATAGACATTTAAGAAAATTGTGTTTTGATTCTCGAAACATATGTTATTCTCACATTTAATAGTGTTTTTGTTTTAATTATTGCGTAAATGAAATTTATGTTCTCTCGGAAACTGGAAAGAATAAGTCATAAAAGAATAGAAAATTTATATAAAGGCTAAAGTTTTTTTGAGGAGATATTTAGACACAAAATTCTTTTACAGGCAAGCTGTTGGCTAGATGAACAAATTATTAATAATACAAGCTGTTAGTCTATTTAAAAGACCCCGTTAACAAGAACAACAAACTAAAACATTGTTTTACATTACATTATCCAGGGTCAAAGCACAGAATCTACATCATTAGAAAGTGCAGCGTTTAAGCCAGAGTTGAAGACTATACCCATACCAAACACTAGCATTGTTACACAACCAACTGATACTCCTGTTGTCAGGGCAACAAAGAGATCATATATGGATATACCAAAAGGAACTTTGTAAGAATTTATTATGATAATAATGGTCAACATACCGTATAACTGGTTAATTCTGCAGGTGTAAATTTTAGCGTTTTGGGACTGAAAATGGGTATATTAATTTTTGCGAATTTAGTTTCTGCGTTTTTCATAAAAAATGTTTTTAAAATTTAATTTCTACTTAGCATGTATACAGCCTTCAAACTTGCTAAACTTATTACACGATACATGTAAAATCAATTGTGTTAAATTGACTACACAGAGAACATGTTTTAAACATCTCACATTTCTTTAATTATCTATTTTAACTAGAGTGAGAGGCTACCAGCGTGGTGTGTATATTGATTAATTTAACAGGTAAATTGAGGTGACAAACGAGGTAAATTACATATAAAACTACGAAATATTTGCGAATTTAATTTTTGTGAAGGGACCCGCAAAATATGGCAGAAATTAGCTATCCGCAGAAATAACCAGTTGTACGGTATATGTTTAGCCCTCTTACTGCTTATCTTTATAATATATTTATATGTAAACTGCTTGTATTGCTATATACAAAGGCACTGCAATGATAAACAAATGTTTTGTAAGATATTTTCTTAAATTTTGTCCCTTACAGTAACTGATAATTCGAAGGTATCTGCAGCTGAAGCCTCTGAAGCTGTAAGTGGTAAGGTTTTCAGATTTGGAAACTTTTAACATTCATTCCTGTTAGATCTTGTTATGCTCTTCAATGAATAGAAGAAAGTCTGCAAAACAAATCTTTCATACTGATGGTATTTCATTTACTGTATTATATATATATATGATGCATGCTTTACTTCAGAATCAACCAGCAGATTAGACAGGACCAGAATCATGCTTCTAATCCAGATACAAAGCGTGTGTTCCGTTCCCGTGGAGATGCATGCAGGAGATTGTTACGTTATCATGTGTTCCAGAACTATGGGCCGAGCCAGGAAGAATTTACCAAGTTTGATAATTACATGGAAGATGTTTCAGAGGATATTCTGAAAAAGAAAGACAGGATGTTTGAAAAGTTCCGTCAACTACTCTTTCAAGAAACCTTGGTATGTAAATTATTTTACATAATATATGGTTAATACTGTTTCTGAGGCGAATTGCTTTGGTTGTTCATAGTTGAACTGCCTTCATTTACAAAATTGTTGAAGTTTGTATAGCTATACATCTTGCTGAGAGAAGTTATTGTTTGTATTTTGAAAAAGAATACTTCTAAAATACCAGTATATAAAAAAAATGTTTGTATATTCCTTAAAGATAGATAGTGACATTTTCTTATATAAATTGAATTGTAGTATATTGATCAGGAAGGTAGTTTTGGGAAGAGATGTTTTGTTTTATTTCAGTGGGATTGAAGTTCATATTTAAATGATTTATAATGTTTGTTGAATATTTAACATTTTATGTTTATTTCAGAGGGTGCAACCATCTTCAGAACTGGTTATGTTACAAAGGATGCAGAATCAAGATTTACGGAAGACTCTGGAAGAAGAGAAATTACAGGTCAAAAACAATCCAGGTATAAAATAACTTTATGTTTTACATAGAATTTGTTTTCATGCTCAAATGGGGGGAGGGGGGAGGAATGTCAAAATTCATCATGATATGCATTTTGCTTGGTCTATTCTCAACAGTAGAGTAATGCAAACCTGTGAAATTCCTTAAAAAAAAAAACAATATGATATTTATTTAATATTTACAGTGACAATGAAGAAAAAGTTTGTTTTATCATTTATGGTTGTTTAGGTTATAAAGCATTTATTTTTATGTATTTCAGAGTTATTTAAACCAATGCCAATGAAGTTTCTTTGTAAAGAAGAAGCAGACAAAGTTGGTGATGGTCAAGATAACGCAACAAGGACAGAATGTGATACAAGTTCTGATACCAGCATGGAGGAGAATACACCACATGTTAAAGTGGAAATAAAAGAAGAAGTTGTTGATCCAGATGAGTGTAGTTCTGAAGCTAGGGCAGCTAAGATGAGAAAACTTGTGATAAAAACTGATGGGATGAATTTCAGTAGTTCTTTTAAGAGAATGAGCATGGACAGTTCAAGGTCAAGTGTGGAGGAGAAGGGCGATTACTTTGAGGACAGTGAAAACACAGATTATGATACGGAGCAGAACATCTCCGATATTAAACATAGTGAAAATCTCTCATCATTAGAGGATGATGAGAATACAAATGAATATTCTCGAGATAAATTTAAAAATATGTACGAGACCGAGAGAGCGACGCTTATTATATCCTCAGCAGAGGAATCCCAAGATACAGATATGGAATCTGAACATGCCGTGTTTAATGTGAATAAGAGTGTGTCCAAGCGTGAGGATGTTTTTCAAAACAGGAGAAATTTTGAGTTAGCCAGCGAGTCTATGTATTATAATAGTGATAAATCAAAAGATACCAAAGACTTTTCTAATATTTCTTCTAAACATTCAAGTGTAGATGCAGGCAGTAAAACTTACATTCCAAAACATAGTGCTTCATTTTCTAATGGTAGTGTAGATATTGACGATGATTCCGATACGGAAGATAAATTTGACATGTATCAGCCTATCACAGAAAGCCTTACAGACAGCGAAGAAAACTCCTATTATTCTGCTGATAATGGAACTGATCAAAGATCAGTGATGATCGATGATGATGACGACGATGATGATGACCTTACTCAAGGTCAATGGAACAAAACAGACGCTCTTAATGTCCATGGAGATTCTGATCAAGAATCGGACCAGGAAGTTAAGGCGCAAATGGAAAGTGCAATAAATTCTATCCTCAGTCTAAGTCAAGGTGCTTCAAACGATCCAGATCCTGTGTATAATAATTATAGCCAATCTGATCAGTTTTACAATCATGACAGCCAATCAAATTCTTTGTATAGTGATTCAAATGATCTTCATGCAGAGATCGATTTTCAAACGGACCAATCACAAAGCAGCATGGAAGGTAGTATACCTAGTGCCAGTGGTAACACTGCGGCTGGGGAGTTCAGTGCGGATTTAGATGCAGCTGTTAACAGTATTCTAATGTAGCATTAATGATTATGATTGTTTTTCTACAATTTTTATATTACATTTGACCCTTTTTTCATATCGTGTAAATATAAATCTTATGATTTGTACTATAGAAGGAAAAACATATCAAAATAACAGTGTTGCAGTCTTAGGTAATTTTTAAATGAAATAATTCTTTTTTCAGTGCACATTATTTAATTATGTTTCAATAAATTCAATTTTTTTCTATATAAAACAGCTATTTTAAGTTAATTATATCATGTACAAAAAACAAAGACAGAAGTGTGAGTTAATTCAATTAACAGATCCTGTATGTTGTAATTTTAAGGATGTAACAACATTTAAGTGAAATTTTATATATGTATATAACAGAGATCTGCCGAGGACGCGATTTTGCGCCATTGGCGCTAAAAAAATGAGAATGGCGCAGGAAAATCGGCAGCAAAGGGCCATGGGCGCATCTCAAATCTGTGCCAGACATATAAGAAAACAAAACTGTCTGCTGGGTTATTTAGTCATCCAGTCAAAACTGGTACCAACAGCAACATGTTACCCATGCTCCTGTAATTACGCATATTCTTGAGTTTATCCATAATAAAGAATCCCCTATAGCTTTTGTCCATGTTATCTACTTACCGCATTTCTTCTCATAATCCCTTTCCCACACAGATACTCATTTCTACTACCGTAAATTAAATCCAATAAAACAAACAAACAAATCATACAACTACTTAGTATTTAAAATGATTATCGGTAACTGAAAAAAAAGTGTTGCTATTTTATACTGCCCTCACACATACCTCGCGACCTTACTGCGTCCTTATTGCGACCTTGCTACGACCCAGGACGCAGCACAGTCGCCATGGACGCAGCGAGGTCGTAGCGAGGAACCCAAGGACGCACAAGGTCGCAGACCGTCGGCGACTATTTTGAACATGCACAAAACAGTCGCAGAAACTCTGCGTTCTTGCTGAGTCCTGGTTAGGTCGCCGTGGGATCGCAGTGGAGTCGCCATAGTCGCAGCAGCATCGTAGTAAGGACGCAATAAGAACGCAATAGACGTAGTACACTCGTACTGAGGACGCCGTAGAGTCACCGATGAAATTACAAGAAATTGCTCGGAAACCTTTGGCGACGCTACTGCTACTGGTAAAAGTATTGTTTTTATAGACGTAGCAAGAACGTAGTAGGGTCGCAGGACAGTCGCCGGACAAACGCAATAGTCGTCGTAGAGTCGCCGTAAGGACGCAGAGAACTTAGCACAGTCGCAGCTGGGTCGCCGATGATCGCCGTGGGGTCGCCTTGGGGACGCAATACAGTCGCAGTGGAAACGCCATGGACGTAGAAGAACCGTATTGAGGACATAGAGAAAACGTACTGAACACAAGACTGCAGACCCCCGGACCGTCTGCGAGAGAAATTTGAAAGAAAACCAACGATTTTCGAAAGAAAAATGCTATTTTACTAGTTTTCAGGTCGCAGTAAGGTCGTGGTTTATGTGTGAGGGCACCATTAAGAAATGCTGTAAGTTACAGTATAATCTGACAGGTGTTCAACTTGATCAACCCTAATTTAAGGTCACTCAAGTTCACGCAAGTTTTGGCTGATGAAGTGTAAAAAAAGATGTATATTTCGTAATCAGAATGTTTGACAGGGTGATTAACCAATCAGAGAAACATTGTGCATGACTTTTTTCATGACCAAAAGGTCTGTCGGCAAATGTATTTGATGTATGCTGTCTACACAGAGGCATACAAGGGGCAATAAAATTCGTCAATACACAGTGGTAAGGGACATTTGGTGCAAAGTAGGAACAATTAAATGGATAATGCACAATATAAGACATTACAAGTAAGAACCAGCAATTATGTGAATAAATTTGCATATCAAATTTTTGAGCAGCCATTTAAAAAATATTTTTATTTTTGCCTGCAATTAATATTAGTTAGAAAGTTACCATGTAGGCATAATTTTTAATTATTGGTAAAGTACTGAATTATAAGTGAACCACTTGTCATAAAATATGATTTAAGTTTTATTACCGGGGAAATTCAATTATCTACAAACTTTTTAACAGTTATTTTGGTCAATGTTTACTTATTTTCCCAAGGCCCATACTTTGGTAAAAATGGCCCATCATTTTCAGACCAAGTGGGCCCAGGGCCCAGTACTTTCAAATTCTTGGCAGATCTCTGATATAATTTTTCTTCTAAAAGAATTTCCAAACAGCCAAGAATATGTTAAATATTTTACTTCAAATGTTTATATGCATTAGAATCAGTCATTAAATTATATGCATTCATTTCTTATTGAAAAATTTGACTTTGACTTCATAGGAAATAAATTTTTGATTATCTCCCTTTATTTACGTGAAACGTAACTTCTGTAATATCTTTACAAATAATGCTTTTGGAACTTACAATATTGATAAATGTCCATTTGAGCATTATATTTATGATATAAAACCATAAAAAATTTGAGTGACAGGATCTTTAAGCGAATTATGGTCAGTCGATGTTTAGCTAGAAAATTGTTAGCATGTTGAAACAGCAAGACTGGAATGACAAAGTTATAAAATTCAGAGCATGGTGCTATGATCTGTTTAAGTCTTGTTTCTAGTCGTCGGCAATTGTTAAGTTTTCACTGTTAACCAGTTATATAGACTTGTGGCAAGTAGTGACTGAAGCATGAAGTTTTTCATTATTTCTTTTCATTTCATTATATTTTTTTGTTAAGTTGCTTTAAATTGTTTTTTTGTTAGGTTACTTTTTAAGCAGTCAGATGATGTATTTTAAAATTGTAGACATATCTATCTGTAAAATATGCAATTATTTACAATGTTACTGAAAAGTAGATTTTTTGGCAATTGTAACATGGTCATTCGATAATTTTCAATAGAGTGATTGACAAAAGTGGAAATATAATCATATTGTTCAATGAATTGTCAACATAGATCCAGTAAATTAATATTGAATTTGATAATTACTTATTAATGTTAACTTTAAAGCAGTACACCTTATTTAGTACCAGTCTTTATCAAAAGTATTTGAAAATACTGTCCAGTGATTCAAGTTGGCCTTTAAGGCACATGTGGTTACAAAAATTACATATAATGCGATGAAATTAAGATTAACAAAATACAGCTTTACCCCAAAAAAGAAACCAGTTGAAATATGATGATAAAATCATTAGATTCAATCATTGTGACAGAAAACATGCATAGCACCACATAGATATTAATATTTATATATTTATTACATTTTTGAAATATTTGTCAGATTTGATAGTTTGAAACTGTGTCTATTTATTCTGCATGAGTGACCTGACGTGACAATAAATATCTCATTATAGTTAAGTTAAACTGAGCCATGACATAAGTTTTTATTATGTATCGAATTGCTTAGCAATTCTTTTCTGAATTTTCTGATTGTAGTTAAATATTCAAAGCGTTCTTTGCCTCATTGTCAGTATGAAATGGTATTGGTTGAAGAAATATTGCCATTTCTGAAATACTTCAGTTTTACTTACATGTTTTTTTTTTGCAGTGACATCACAGATGCACGTTAACTAGTCTGTGATTTTTTTGTGCCATGTATGCAATTTATATCAAAATATTTTCATATATTGATGCAGTTTCTATGAAATTTTATAATTTATAGACATTTAGTCTTGTTCAACTATCATCTTGTAGTGGCAAATATGACCTGCTATGGCGCCAGGGGAATAAGTTGTCCAACAACACTCTTCTTTAAGTTCTTACCCTCTCTTAACTACCAACCATAAACTTTAAATTTCCCTTTCTGCTTTTTCGAAATTGTTCCTTGACAATATTTATACCCTTCGTTATGGGTTGGAAACCAAAAACAGGACCGAAAATAGAATCATGTTGGCCTGCATATCTGTGCATTCTTACTTCACCCTTTAATATTTAGGTTACTTTCTATTTAAGTGTCTTACAAGGACATAATTTGATTAAAAAAAACCGAGTGAGCAAATGATCTGAAATCTTGCACCAAAGTCATTGGTCTAGACCTTCATGAAATAGAACATTAATAAAAAAATATTCCAGTCCAATCATGTCAAAAAAAACCTCAGTGACGTCCCTATAGTATTTAATTCCTTTACAATGTTTTTATAACCATTTGAACATATTTTCCAAAATGATGGTGCATTAAAAAAGATATGTAGATAGATATAATTTCTTATTTTTATTATTTGTGAATGTTGTTTTCTACGAGATGTTGAAACATGTATAACATGTATTTTCATCTGCCTTAATCAGTCGGTTTCAAATATTATTTCTTGTAAATTTGAAATATTCTCAATTCATATTACCATAGTTACTGTTAAAAACATTTAAGTAAAAGTAACATTATGTTCATTTTTTTTTTGCTGTCAAGTTTTGCTGAATTACCACATATTGCAAAAGATTGACGATTATAATTTATAATGGTTATTAATTAGTAATTGATAATAAAAATGTTTAAGGTAAAATATAAAATCTTCCTAAAATATAAAAAGACTGCCCTGCTCTTTTTTATAAATTGAATATGACTGATACAATCTGAAGGATATTTATAGTCTTAGAATTTACATTATAGATTTTAGATTATACATGTGAAGTAAAATATAAAATTGCCAACAACTTTGGGCATAACATGAAGTTATTTTGACTTGTACCTGTACACTCTCCATTTATGCTTTAGATGGGCATAATGTCACTTTCAACTCTATAATTGTATTTGTTGTTCCTTGTTATATGGTGAACAACAAGTTTATGCATATATATAATTAAACAATAAATACGTTTTACATATGTGTATAAATTTTGTATGTGTAAATCAGCAGCTGGACTGCCTACTTAAACCTGTTACATTGTTGGTGCATGTTTTTTCTGTAATAGGGCATTTCTTTCTCTTGAATACTAGCCATTGTATTACATACTTAATACTGCCCGACGATATAATTATAAATATAATTAAAAACTTGTTTACTGTCTTAAAGTAAATGCCAGATACCGTCTTACATCATTCTATGCTAACATACCATACACAGCAGTATTATTATGAATATTAATGTAAATCTGAAAAAATAAGTTTACACGCTTCTTTAAAATATATTTGATTATGGTCTACTTTTAAATTGTGATTTTCTTGAAAGGTAGACAGAAAATGCAATTAAAATTCATTATAAGGACCGATTCTTTTGAAAATAAAGGATTTCAGTAACAAATATACCCCCTCCCAACCTGAATGAATTTTCAATTATATACAGTAAAGAGGTGTCGTCTTTTGTTTGAACAAACTGTAGACATATTGACAAGATGATTCATCAAGTGCCATTTACTTTGTACAAGTATTGCTATATATATATTTGTTTGTAATGACATAAAACTGTCATCATGTTTTTCTAATCTACATTAGAATATTGATTCATTCTTTTGTAATTATTTCATTACAGAATCATGTTTCCATTTCACATATCTTGTAGAAGGTGCCAAGTTTATTATCTCCATTCATAATTGGCATGCTGTGTTTTGCATTACAACTGAATTATGTAAAATAATTTGTAAAAAAATAAAAAGAAAGTAAAAATGCTAATCAATGTTTGAGTTATATCTTCTATATCTTATACATGAGGAAAAAGGAAACCTGCAACACCTCGTATTTTTTCCATAATCGTAATATGTCAGCGCTATAAAATTTGCATATGACAATAGGTTTTCAAATGATGTGAATGTACTTCTGGTCGGTCATACTATATCTCAATGGTGAACGTGTACAAAGTCATTTTAGATTTCATTGTAATCTTCTGAAAGACAGGTCAATTTTGTTCAAGGAAAAAATTGAAAGGGGTAAAATAGTTCCAAGTTTGACCCATATTTGTGTCCTTCCATCCCACTACTTTAATATTTATAGTGCCCTCAATTATTGACAAAGTATCTTGCATAGACCATAACCCTTTGGTGGTTCATGAGGGCAAATTCTCTGAGGGTTAAAATAGATTTTTTTTCTCACATTAATCGAATATAATATAAGTTTTATGTATCTAAGTTAGTCGACATGTACAGGCCTTACAAGGTTACTGAGGCTTGAAAACATTTTGTTCTTCCTCAGACAGCACTAAACCCTTAGGCGGTTGGAGGGTATCTTGCTTGCATAGACCTTTACCCTTTTAAGGTTAACGAAACTAGGAACTTTGTTTACTACTTTCCCTCTGATTTGTAATGTTGATCAGAAGTGTCCGAGTAGCATCAGGGAACACACAAAGCTGTAATAGATATGAAGTTCGCACAAACTTGATAAAAGATAATCTTGGATACCACTGGCCAATATTGATGGTGATTTAATCTTCTAGTCATAGTGGTCAGTGGCTTCTAAATGGGGAGTATTAAAAATGATATAAGTTTATTCAGTTTAACCCTAACCTGCTTAATTTTTATGCCCCCACAATGTGGGAGCATATAGCGTTGCACTTGTCCGTCCGTCCGTCCGTCCGTCTGTCCGTACGTCCCGAAATCTTGTGAACGCAACTCCTCTTAAACTGGATGGCAGATTTTGCTTAAACTTACAGGGATGAACAACCTTAATGTGTAGATGGTAGTAAAGGAAGGAATTTTCGCTGCGACCAAATTTAACAGAATTATGGCCCTTTGTTGATTTTTTCACTATATACTATGTAGAAATTTTGTGAACGCAACTCCTCTTAAACCGGATGGCAGATTTTGCTTAAACTTACAGGGATGAACAACCTTAATGTGTAGATGGTTGTAAAGGAAGGAATTTTTGCTGCGACCAAATTTAACAGAATTATGGCCCTTTGTTGATTTTTTCACTATATACTATGTAGAAATTTTGTGAACGCAACTCCCCTTAAACCGGATGGCAGATTTTGCTTAAACTTACAGGGATGAACAACCTTAAGGTGTAGATGATAGTAAAGGAAGGAATTTTCGCTGCGACCAAATTTTACGGAATTATGGCCCTTTGTTGATTTTTTCACTATATACTATGTAGAAATTTTGTGAACGCAACTCCTCTTAAACCGGATGGCAGATTTTGCTTAAACTTCCAGGTATGAACAACCTTAATGTGTAGATGGTAGTAAAGGAAGGAATTTTTGCTGCGACCAAATTTAACAGAATTATGGCCCTTTGTTGATTTTTCACTATATACTATGTAGAAATTTTGTGAACGCAACTCCTCTTAAACCGGATGGCAGATTTTGCTTAAACTTACAGGGATGAACAACCTTAAGGTGTAGATGATAGTAAAGGAAGGAATTTTTGCTGCGACCAAATTTTACGGAATTATGGCCCTTTGTTGATTTTTCACTATATACTATGTAGAAATTTTGTGAATGCAACTCCTCTTAAACCGGATGGCAGATTTTGCTTAAACTTCCAGGGATGAACAACCTTAATGTGTAGATGGCAGTAAAGGAAGGAATTTTTGCTGCGACCAAATTTAACAGAATTATGGCCCTTTGTTGATTTTTTCATTATATACTATGTAGAAATTTTGTGAACGCAACTCCTCTTAAACCAGATGGCAGATTTTGCTTAAACTTCCAGGGATTAACAACCTTAATGTGTAGATGGTAGTAAAGGAAAGAATTTTTGTTGCGACCAAATTTAACAGAATTATGGCCCTTTGTTGATTTTTAGTTTTCAACTTGTGGCACATGTAGTCCAAACAATATTTGACCTAGAGTCATAAGATTGACAGAACAGTGGCGTGTGGGGGCATCCGTGTCCTATGGACACATTTCTAGTTGTAACAACCTTTGTCTCAATTTCAGGAATTTTGATACTAAAATAATGGAAGTTGTGCAGGAAGTATAACAGCGGCTTTTTACTAGTCGCTATCTTAGCTACCACTGTAATGCTTATCATATAAAACACTAAACAAAATAAAATATAAAGCCTCAAAATTTACTCTACTTGCATTTTATTTGTCAAAGTGCTTATTTCATTTTAACATTACATCTTGTCAAATGAAACAATGTTTTTTCCCATTGTGTCTGATTTTATTCACATAGTATTTAAGCGCTCAATCATTGGACCCTGTCGGCGATTTTTACTGCATATCTAATGTAAGCAGGAAGAATCAGTGGAGCATTCTGAGAAGTAACAGCAGAGCATTCTTGGAAGTATTGGATGCTCACATCCTGCAGTTTTGTCATTGCGGCTTTCTGTATGTCATTTCAACTTGACAGATTCACCAGAGTTCACTTCACAATATCCACAAGACTTTCTATACACTTGTAGTAATTGTATTTAATATCAAATTCCATGTCATACCAATAATTCACTGAAAAGAAAAACAAACAAAAATTAATTTAAAAACCATTATGACAGTCTGATTTAGTCTTAAAACACTTGCCCTGCTTAGAATTTGGGACAATCAAATTAGTAAATTGAATACAAATACTTAAATTCAGTAATAAATGATATAAACCTTGAGCCTGCTAGTAGTTACTTATTCAAATATGTGCAACCAGTGCAGGCCAAGATCAGCTGGCACATCAGTAGTCTGATCATGGTCTACACTGTCTGCTTTCCAGTCACTACATATTTTGAAATAATCCCTGAAAGTGATTAATGACATTGTCCAAATTGAAAGATAGATAAGTCCAGATGGCTAGTTACTGGCTTACTGTACAAACAGTTTAAATGCATACCATTATCAAAGAATATAACTTACCAGCAATGCAGCCATGTTACTGTTGTACATGGTGGAACCACAGTGAAGTTAACTTACCAGCGATGCAGCCATGTGACTGTTGTACATGGTGGAACCATAGTGACGTAAATTTACCAGCAATGCAGCCATTTGACTGTTGTACATGGTGGAACCACAGAAAAGTAGGTAAAGGATATAACTTACCAGCAATGCAGCCATATGACTGTTGTACATGGTGGAACCACAGTGAAGTAAACTTACTAGCAACGCAGCCATGTGACTGTTGTACATGGTGGAACCACAGTGATGAAAACTTACCAGCAATGCAGCCATGTGACTTGTACATAGTGAAACCACAGTGAAGTAAACTTACCAGCCATGTGACTGTTGTACATGATGGAACCACAGTGAAGTAAACTTACCAGCCATGTGACTGTTGTACATGATGGAACCACAGTGAAGTAAACTTACCAGCAATGCAGCCATGTGACTGTTGTACATGGTGGAACCACAGTGATGAAAACTTACCAGCAATGCAGCCATGTGACTGTTGTACATAGTGGAACCACAGTGAAGTAAACTTACCAGCCATGTGACTGTTGTACATGATGGAACCACAGTGAAGTAAACTTACCAGCAATGCAGCCATGTGACTGTTGTACACAGTGAAACCACAGTGAAGTGAACTTTCCAGCTATGCTGCCATGTGACTGTTGTACATGGTGGAACCACAGTGATGAAAACTTACCAGCAATGCAGCCATGCGACTGTTGAACATGATGGAACCACAGTGAGGTAAACTTACCAGCAATGCAACCATGTGACTGTTGTACATGGTGGAACCACAGTGAAGGTAAGTACAGCATCTGACCAGCATGGACTGTTACCTCAATAGGTTTGGCATTCCTGTACTGAGGAAACTTGTTGTAGTCTGGATTTAAAGGATCAATGGCTACCCATGGTACCTGTATATATGTATACAAAATTTCAAGTAGCTTTTTAATATGTGATACTTAGTTATATAATCAACCTAGGTGCATGTAGCATAACCAAAACCAAAACTAATAAAAAATACCAAGAAATATGTTAAAAATAATTTAAAACATAAACATAATTTGTGACATTGTAATTTTACATTAAACTATATTGAAATGAAACTATTGTAACAAGGTATTCAGTTTGCTGCTCAATTTAAGGCACTCATCTAAATTCTAACACTAAGTTAGAAAAAAGACTTGAACTATTATGGGCAACAAGTGCACACTGTAATATCTCGCTTGAGTTTCAAGGTTATTTTGCAGATACATGTCTTTGATTTTAACAAGTAAGGGCAGGCACCTGGGTATTGGTGATTGGATCAGAATGATATAAAATCAGTGATTTTAAAAACTTGGTTATGAAAAAGTATTGAAAAATTACATGATAGATATGGACTTTGTAAATTTTACCATACCTGTCCAGTTTTTTCATCATCTACAATCGTGAACTGCCCTTTATCATTCTCTCGAAATACAGCCGCTGGGAACAATTCTAAAAATAGAATTTGTATGTTTTGTTATAATTACTTTGAAAAAACTACTCTAAGGAAAAAACAGACACAAATAACAAAAAAAATCAGAATACTTTTCAAACATGCCTTGTATATCAATTACAAACTAAAACATTAAAATATCAGCAAGTCCAACCCAAGTCTAAATTTTTATTTACATATACATGTAGAAAGTTAACACATATATTTTTATGATAAAACAAGTAAAGGTGAGTTTAATTTACTCAACCTCTAGTATTTATACTGTACACTGTTTTTTGCTTTATACATTGATAGAATGTCACATGGATAAACAATGATGTTAATTTGGCACCAGTATTTCTCTAAAGAATGTATCTTTGCATTATAATCTTTTGTATATCTATGATAACATAAAGTTGTAATAAGAATCCAAGTTATAAATATATTAACATACATTTTAACAGTGCGTAAAATACAAGCTAGTTGCTTGGATAAAAAAAATAAATCATTTGTGGTATTAACTTTTTAGCAATTTTCATCCTCATTTTAACTCTTTTAAAATGTTATGATTGTCTGGGAGTAATATTTAGATGTACTAACCATATGGAACTGAAGGTAAATCTGTTGGTGGAATTAGCAAGAACTTTTTCCAACCTCTAACAACACAGTATAGATTTTCATAGTGATCCCTATGCACTGAAAACAGAAATAACAAAAAAATATAACATCATGTTGCATTATAATATAAAATATCTGAACATATTTTTTCTATAAAAAAAACTAAGGTAATAAATACTTTAATAGATGATGACTATGAATCTGCATATAACACTCTTGAGAGGGGTTGACTGTATTTACAAATAGATATACAATATTTCTATACATAGCAGAGTATCCTGAACATAGCACTGTAATCTGAAAACAGCAGAGTATCCGAAACATAGTATAGTAATCTGTACATAGAAGAGTATCCTGAACATAGCATAGTAAATATGTTTACAGAACAGTAATCTGTACATAGCAGAGTACCCTTTACAAGGCAGAGTAATCTGTATATAGCAAGTAATATGTAATAGCAGAAATATATGAACATATCAGAGTAATCTGTAAATGCCATTGTAATTTGTACATAGCACAGTAATCTGTTCATAGCAGAGTAATCTGTACTTTTAACAGAGTAATCTGTATACAGCAGAGAAATCTGTACATTGCAGAGTAATCTGTATACAGCATATAATCTGTATAAAGCAGAGTAATCAGTATATAGTAGAGTAATCTGTACAAAGCTCTGTAACATGTGCATAGCACAGTAATCTGAACATGTCAGTAATCTGTATACAGCATGGTAATATGTGCATAGCATAGTAATCTGTATACAGCAGAGTAATCAGTATATAGTAGAGTAATCTGTACATAGCACTGTAACCTGTGCATAGCACAGTAATCTGAACATAGCATAGTACAGTAAACTCTGCTTATAACGAAATCATTGGGACATTCAAAATCTGTTCCTTATATCCGGAGTTCCTTGTAAGCATATAGCGAATTAGTTCCTTGTATCAGAAGTTTTTATAGCGAACAGTTTTACATGTAACGAACTAATTGTTAACCATCGTCCTCCATTTTGAAGAACATTTTTTTTAAGAGAAATAACTTTTTGGTTCGTCATTGTTGTCTCCCTTATATTGATTCAATAAAGAAAAAAAAGGAATAATTGCCATGTTGTTTCTTTTTAATATAATTTTTATGTATAAATATATCTATAAGATAATTATATGATATGTACCATATATGCAATTTTGTTATTTATTAACAATACAGTATCATGCATAAAAATAATCACTTTGCTTTGAAGAAGTCGCTAATTTTAGTTTGGGAATGTTTACAACTCTTAAGGTTAAATTCAATATCCAATAAAATTTTAAAAACTGTTTCTTCAACATGTGCATTAGACTCGAAGTATGACCTAATCTAATCAATAGCTTCATTTTTTTGACACAACCGGCAGATCATCTAAATAGATCTCGTTTTCGGATGATTGACTCTCGTCGTCATATATATATCCGCTACAAGTTTTAATCTGTGCCGATGAAAACGAAAGTAGAAAATGCATGATCTGTTTACGGATAGACGATATTTTGGAGTTCGTTATAAAAGTGTAATTTTCTGTACTTTTTATGGCATTGGGACTAAAAAATGAGTTCCTTATAAGCGATAGTTCCTTATAACCGTGTTCGCTGTAACCGTTATTTTTTACATTAAATAAAGAAGGGTAAAATTCGGGCCAAAAAATTTTGTTCCTTATAACCGGAAGTTCGCTATAACCGTGTTCGCTATATGTGAAGTTTACTGTAATCTGTACATGTAAGTAATCCATATACAGCATAGTAATCTGTACACAGCAGAGTAATCAGTACATAGTAGAGTAATTTGTACATAGCACTGAAACCTGTGCATAGCAGAGTAATCTGTACATAGCATAGTGATCTGTACATGTCAGTAATCTGTACATAGCAGAGTTACCTGTAGCCTAAATGTTATTTTACAGCTTTGCCCTGGCAGAAGGTAACTGTCTCAAAGCATGTCATATTTAAAAATAGGACAATGTAATCTCTATCATAGCAAACATAGTGACGTCAACATAAAGTTTTACATTGTACAGTAATCCTTGCACAACTGAGTCAAATTTGTTCAACAGAGACAATAGTATACATCAGTTATCAAAACAAAGTAAAGGTATGTGTACTCATTAAATCTTATACACAACAAAAGAAATATTTATAACTTACTAGAGGTTACAGCTCTTTTATCTCCCATCCAAAAGTTGACAGCATCTGGAGCTTTACCTTTCAAATAATTCATTTAAAATGATTGTATTTATCAATGTGTCATATACATGTATGTTAATTCAATGTCATCAAAGTGCAATTTACAACATGAAGGTTTTTCTCTTCAATATTTTATTGAAACAAAAAGATTTGGGACTAATAAGGGGCAGCATACAGATTTGTCCTTGTCTGTCCATCCTGCTGCCCTAATTAGACTGACAATACAATGAAATGTGGGGGGATTGATGTCCATAGACACATTTCTAGTGGCTAAATATTATCATTAGACTTTTTTACATGTCATAGAAATGTGTTTAGGCAGAATGATATAACACAGTTAATTTTTGTTTTCTTTCAATTTGTCTGGAATCGACTTTAAATATACATTACTAAATCAATACACAATACTACTGACATGCATATTTTGGTATCAATTAATTTATCATACATATTATTCATAAATTGCTCAAAATAATTTATAGTTGGCGCAAGAAAAAACTTTTTTCATTCCCATTTCCCTTATAAAGTAGTTTCTGTAGTGTGAAATTCCTTTTTCTGAATACCTGTAAAATTAATACAAGCTCAACATAACAAAGTTTTGACAAAAGCTTTCACAATGTAGTTACATACCAAATGCATCAGACCCCCATTTTATTTCTGGTTCCACATCGTCCATCACAGAGACAAACTCATCAGTAAGATTCGAGTTCTGTTTCTGTACATAGAACACCCCATTATCAGATTCTGGTTTATCTAGTATGTCCAGAAACTGTGACAGTTTCATCATTCTCTCTTCAGGCATGACAAACTTGCCGTCAGTAACTGCATCAGCATAACCATTGGGTGTAACTGCCACTGTCACTTCCTGATCTCCTATTTTCTCTCTGTTATAACATAGGACATTTATATCATTTCTAAATCAAAACTCATGTCATAGGGAGCTTTGCAATCTCGACAAAATACATGTATATTTACAGAAAATAATTTATCTAGATGTATCAAAGTACATGTACTATTCAATTAACCATTCTTAATTTGTGTATTATAAAGCTTTATTTGGGCTGTCTGTCAGCAGATTTTTTTACTATACTTTGTGAATGTTATACGAATGTGATAAAAAATGTGGCACTGTGTTGATGATACAAAATCATAGCTAATTCCAACAGAAATAGCACTGGAATATGTTCTTCATATTGTTCAAATGCATGCTCATTTTTTTAATGGCTCAAATATAATACAGAATATTAAATAAACAGTTAGTGACTGCACAAATTATAAATGTTTTAGAGTATACTTTACCAGTAAAAGTTATACACCATTTGCATATTTAATTTAAGAGTTTGTCAGAACTACCATTTAACATACTTTGTGAAGAAAATACTCAACACACAATCTGAAATTTATGGCATTACCAATGGTGGTTTCTTTTGTTTCATTTTTCATCCCAACATTGCCAGTACTGATTTTAATTTCTTATAAAGAAATGTCAGGAGAACACCATTTCATACATACCACTATGTGTATATGTATATACATGTGAACTAAATTGGACAGTAATGATACACCATACTAATGGTATACCTTAGATAATCTGGGGTCCATTTCTTCAATGCTGGCCAGTGATCTATAGCATTTTTTATCAAAACTGGTTTATTTGCTGCAACAAAATCTCTGTAAAACTGTAGTGGACTTGGTGCTTCATCAATTTCTGTCACAGTACTGTCTATATACAACTCTAAAAGCAAACAAATGACAAAGATAAAAAGATATCATACATGTAATTCATATTTTATGAATTATTAAAATAAGAGAGCATAAAGGCATATAACGCTTTGAAAATCTATATGTGTTGTTTTCTTTAGAAAGGGCAAAAGTGTGATCTATATACATGTATATTGTATTAATACTGATGTTATAAAATGTGATTTATAAAATGTTTTAATACTGAATTTATAACATGTTAGATGCTTGTCACCTTAGTCAAACTAATTACACTCGCAAAAAATGCTGAATATAATTATATAATGTCTTTTTCCAATCTCAACTGAAATGGTTTGACAGTTATAATATAAAAAGGAAACACGTCAGTAAAAATGTCATTTCACACTTTCCAAATCTCTGTTAACTCATCAAAATTATTTTTTTTAATGTATATTATTTACATGATTATAATTGTTGACTGCACAACGCTTGTACAGTTATGGCCATCAATCAAGTTTGAATAAAAAATTCTAATCTTATCTTTAATAATTACTGAACCTGGGGGCCATTTTATCAATGCTTCATGACACATCGTAGACCGTTATGGCCGCAGACCGGTATGGACCGTTTTATTAAAGTTTGTCATGGCATACATAGAGGATATTGAATGAGTGTAAGTTCAATACTGAATTTATTGCAAGAGTTGAATAAAATTATATTCAATAATACTATTATTTTATTCAACGAGTGCAATAAATTCAGTAATAAACTTACACAAATTTAATATTCTATTTATCACATACCCAAAATAAAGACCGTTTAAAGTGAAATAAGAGTCATTTTTACATTGACGTGTCTATAGTATAACGCTACAGTTTGGCGCCTCTTTACACTATGTTTGTATAATGCTAATGACGTCACGTCAAAATATATGCATGGCCGTGCAATACCATATTTACGGAGTCGCAAAATCGGCACGGGTGTGTGATTATAAACGTCGTAGAAAATGTCGCAGCTTTACGACAGGGTTGGGGCTGTCATACGACGTTTCTGTGACGTCAAGATAACTGTTTACATGAACAGTATACATACTCAGCACAAAATGTTTATAAACTAATTTTTTTGCACAATAAAAAACATTTTTCAATTGTTTTTATTTGTTTTGTTTTTTTAATGCTTTATAGGACTCTAGACATGTGCTCTAGCCTCTAACACGGATTTATATTACAAATTATATGTAACACTGATGTATAAAGCGTTTGGCATTAAAAAAACAAAACAAATAAAAACAATTGAAATATGTTTTTTTTTATTGTGCCTCTAAGAAAGAAAGAAAAGAAAGGAAGAAAAGAAACAGAATATGCAAATTTTATACCCAATAAAAATGTCTTAAATATCGTTCATTTGGAGCATATATGCTCTTACGGTCATATTTTATTCTATTAATAATGAGTTCCAAAGATACAATAAAAATTGAGTGGGACTAAACTGCAGAGGTATTATAAACAGAATCACCGTATAAATAATTTTATATTACCTCTTGCCTCCGAAGACAATTGATCGAGACATTTTTGTACTTGAACTTTGACGTCCATATTTTATTATTTTAAATTACATATTACCTAGAAAATGTCAAACAAGGAAATCAACAATAAACACGCTGCATTTCTCTATTTACAAAACATATAATTCAAGATGGCGGCGCCCGCAAGGGGATCTGTTATTAATTCAGGGATAAGCATTAAAATGATATTTTTAGTATCAAGAATATAATGCACAAATTATGCTGACATAAATGGATTAATATTTATAACGCTCATAATTTCAAAAATATGTTTTCATTTTAAATCTGCTGCCTCCCTCTTCCCCCCACCCCCCTCCAATTCTAAGATCAGCATCTCGTTATTGTCTTTCAATCACTGAGTGTAGGACAAAAAGCAACCCTAGACGAAAGCCCCCCCCCCCTTCTAAAAAATGACAAGGTGGACAAAAGCCCCCCCTCCCCCCCCCCCATGAAATTTACACATAGGACAAAAGCCCCCCCCCCCCCATCAAAAAATACAGGTAGGACAAAAGCCCCACCAGTCCAGCAAACAAAACCTCCCTATGGTTTATAGACCAGACTGATAACTATCTTTTTTCTCATGCCCAGTGTTAGGGAACTTGGGTATGCGCCTTCCACTTTTATTTCCTTGATAAGCGTTGATAAATGATTCTCTGAAAATATTCATTTACATTTGTACTGTACAATATATAATAAACATAAAAATATTCATATCAATGAATTATATACGAATTACACAATAAATCAATCAGTTTAAAATCATGTGGTGCCAAAACAGGAAGGATGATTTCAGCAAATGTTGGATGTTACAAACTTCAAAGCAGCGCCATGGGTCAAAACCAGCTTTTCTGCTGGAGCTTATAGATGCATAGATTTCAATAATTTGAACCCATTAAGTCGCCTCTTACCCAGGGATACAGAGTGGACGCGATTCTAACGCCTTAACCCTTAAGTATGTAAAAATAGAAAAAGAGACACTTCTAGATTTATGTTCAATGTTTATATATATTAAGTAAATTTACATCAAATATTTCTACAAAAGAAGTTTCAGAATGATAACAGTACACACTATACAGACAGTTATTTTCTCTGTGAAAACTTTGATTTTAGTCAGGGGCTAACAATATATACAATACTGTCCCTGATTATAGTTACATATGTATATATACAGAAACAACAATAGTTTAAACAGCAATTCAAAATAATGATCCTTTGTAAACCATTTGTTAATCTGCTTTCCTACAAATTTGTCACAGAAAAGGAATAAAAGAAAAAACACTGACAGGACATCTTGTTTTTAATTTACTGTGTTTGTTTACTTTGTTTAACTTTATATTTCAAAGTTTGTTTCCAATTGCACAAAAAAACCGCTGCCAACTTTTTTATTATTACAAGCTGACAAGTGCTATTTCAAGAAGTAGGTCAAAATACATGTATAATTAATAGGTAGGCATTTGCAGCTTCAATAGGATATTTTTTCTTCATTTGCCCCAGCTAGAATGGTATAAATACACCTCACAGCACTGCAAATAGATGACCACAATACTTCAGTCTGTTGGTGTAACTTAACAGAGATTCTGCTATAGAGTCATGTGTTTACCTCAGTCATACAATAACAACTCTCTCTGAAGCAGTCTGCAGGTCTCCCATCACAGACACCATGGTAAATGTTTAAAAGTTAAATGTTGATAGTAATCATCAGGGGTGTGACTTGGGAAGGACAAAAAGGAAGGAATAATAACTTATATAGCTGGGGGTAAACCCACTGGGTCCCAGTCAAAACCTTGGTTAGGTATCCAGGGGACCTTGGAAGTTCCACAGCATATTTAACCCATAAAAACACCTTACCATTGTTGTTTTTAGGGTGTTAAAAGAAACTACTAATGTTTTTAAACAGTTTCCCTGTCTTTCTAAAGAACACACAAATAGAGATTACAACTTATTTGATACCATGGTTTACAGGGTCAATACAAAAACTCCATATCATTAAACAAGTGAAATGGTCACGAAAAAAAACAACTCAGGTTTGCAATTAATTCTTAAGTATGTTAAAAAGGGCCATTACTCTGCTAAAATAAGATCCAATTGAAAAGCCCTGATAATTTACACTTTGTAAAATACTACTGTAAAAGTTTGATGGCGATCTAATCTAATATTGGTGGTCAGTGGCCTCTAAAAGGGGCTTATTAAAAGCTTTAATATCAGTTTAACCCTTACCCTATTGAATTTGTATGGTCGCCTAATCCTACTATGTAGTTTTCAATTTCATGGATTTTGATACTAGAATGGAAGTACAAAAAGGGCCATTACTCTGCAAAAAAGATCAAATTCAAAAGCCCTGATAATTGATATCAAGCACTTTATGAAGAAATTGTTTATGTCCACCGAGCTTCCTGCCAGCCAACATTTACCAATCTAATGACCAGATTTTCACATTTGAAAACCTGGTTAACAAGAGCTGTCCGTAAGACAGCGCGCTCGACTTTTTTAGTGCTTGCCTATAATACAAAACATTGACAGTTAAGGGCCATAATTCAAATAAAATCTTTGACAGAATTACCTTCTCCTGGACATGTTTGGGAATCATGATTGTAAACAAGTATTCCAACTTTCAAATTAATATCTCAAACAGTTCAGTCAAAAAGTGGACTGGTACTAAAAACTTAACCAAGATTCTAAGTCGATAAAAGGCCTTAATTTTTAAAACAAATCCTTGACAGAGTTACCTTCTCTTGCGTACAGATGGGGGTAATGATGTGAAATAGCATTAAAAGTTTCAAAGCAATATCTCAAAGGGTTAAGGCAATAAGTGGATTTTACCCATATTCAATGTATTTTCTAAGTCAAAAAGGGCATAATTCTGTCAAAAACCTTGACAGAGTTATGTCCTCTTGTCTGTTGATGAAGGTCGTGATGGTAAACAAGTATGGTCAGTTTCAAAGCAATACCTCCAATGGTTTTGAAATAAAGTGAGGTGGTACAAAAAACTTAACCAAGATTCTAAGTCGATAAAAGGCCTTAATTTTTAAAACAAATCCTTGACAGAGTTACCTTCTCTTGCGTACAGATGGGGTAATGATGTGAAATAGCATTAAAAGTTTCAAAGCAATATCTCAAAGGGTTAAGGCAATAAGTGGATTTTACCCATATTCAATGTATTTTCTAAGTCAAAAAGGGGCATAATTCTGTCAAAAACCTTGACAGAGTTATGTCCTCTTGTCTGTTGATGAAGGTCGTGATGGTAAACAAGTATGGTCAGTTTCAAAGCAATACCTCCAATGGTTTTGAAATAAAGTGAGGTGGTACAAAAAACTTAACCAAGCTCAAATACACTTTCTAAGTCAAAAAAGGGCCATAATTCTGTCAAAAACCTTGACAGAGTTATGTACTCTTGTCTGTAGATGGAGGTTATGATGGTGAACAAGTATGGTAAGTTTCAAAGCCATACTTGTAATACTTCTGAAATAAAGTGGGGTGGTACGAAAAACTTAACCAAGGTGTGACGCCAACGCTAACGCTAACGCCGACGCCGACGCCGACGCCGGGGCGAGTAGGATAGCTCCCCTTTTCATAGAAAAGTCGAGCTAAAAATGATTTAAAAACAAATACGATTAACAATCATGAACAGCTGACAACAAAGTGTCCAGCCTTGTAAAACATTTACAATACTTATAACATGTAGTTTTCCCCACACTTTATTTTTACTCATATTCATAACAGTATTTCCAGGAAAAGCTGGAAAAAAAGTCAAAGTTTGAAAACAAATACAGCACATTTGAACATGTTAAAACAAAGAGCACATCTGAAAACCATGTTTACACAAAATCTTCCAAACAACTCCTATTATACATAAAACTTTATAATACACGTGTTTATTGATAAACAAAACCGCTAAGGAAAAGTAACTTGATTATCTAAATAACTTTCTCACAGCTACAGATACATGTACAGGTAACTTCTGGTTACCCCAATAACACCTGGTTACTAAGTGAACCAATAGTTAACAGCCTTTACTACCACTATAGACTCAGGCCAGCTTGCATATTCACACAGTGTGACCAGGCATGATACTGCTGGCTGTAAGGACACTATATAGTTACTGTGAGATGAGGATGTTTTAGTAGAGATATATCATTTAATTTCTATTTAAAATGTAGTAAGCACTATAACAACTTATCTTCTATGAATTAAAGAGTTGGACAATCAGTTGTAAATAATTTGAGCCATGTCACGACAAAACCAACATAATCATAAATGGGTTTGTGACCAGCATGGATCCAGACCAACCTGCGCATCCGCGCAGTCTGATCAGGATCCATGCTGTTCGCTTACAAACCCTATTACAAATAGAGTAACTGATAGCGAACAGCATGGATCCTGATCAGACTGCGCGGATGCGCAGGCTGGTCTGGATCCATGCTGGTCGCAAACCCATTATGTTGGTTTTGTCATGACGTGGCTCTTTCTTGTTAAAGTTGCAAAAAATATGGACTAAAGTATAATAATTATTAATTATCCACATGATAATACAATCTATTCATTATTTGAAAGTAGAATGACATTTAAAAATTATACGTGTGCAATACATGTATATATGATAACTGAAAAGAGCTATTAAATGAAATGGTGATCATAAGTTCTATATTACTTATATCACTCACTGTAGATCACTGAATGTAAATGAGCAAATGCTATTTTTTCATGAAAATAAAATATAACTAATCTCAAACTCTCAAAACTATTATTGATGAATGTTTAACACATATGTGATAATATTTCAATTTTCCTGATTATCACTTATCAGTGAAATATAATCCATATAACTCACTCAAAACAAAACAAATATCCAAGATAATAGTCTTATGTATATATATCAAGATAAATGCATAGTTACAACAGGTAAATATACAATTGCCAAGTTATATTACAATTCTTTAAAGTTTTATATATGATATACATATATACAAAATAACACACTGAAAAAATATTGTAGAAAAATTCAATACCCCAAGACTATATTTCATGGGGAAGAAAGTACATGGATGAGGTTGTAACATAAATGGTGATTATTTTTGTCACATAAAATTATCAATGCAAAGTTTGATACTATTTATATTTCAGTTACCGGTAACTCTTTTAATCAAAGGGACTCGGCACAGTGCTGGGATAGTGTAACCACTGTGCCGAGTTCCTGTGCTTTTAATGCCAGTCCACTAAGGACTTACCAAGTAAAAGACTTAAATAAAACCAAATGGAAATAATTAACATAAACAATTTTAATCCTTTAAAACTATGTTAGAAATTAAATGCATACAGTATCTAAGATGATACTACATATTTTCTATCCCCTAAACATTTCTGTCAGCATTTCACTATGCAATCAAATTCTAAAATTCCAATTGTTCTCAATAATCATATTTAGTAACAGCATATGAAAAATTATTGGTTAAATTTTGAATTCAAACTTGATTTAGACCAATGGGATTGCAGAGTTATAGAGACTGGTTCTAAGAATGTGGTTTGGTTCTGTGTTTACATGTAATCATTTAATCACTGGTTAAAGCAACACAAAGAAACAAATTGATAGACAAGGTACAGACATAAGGACACACATATATAACATATCTCCCACAGAATGTCAAAATACAGAATGTAAAAGTGTAATACCCAAAATAAATGACACTCCACATTTATATCACAATTTCAACAGTAATTTGATGTATTTTTGTGAACAATAACAGGTTTTCATTAATTTTTGCAATTATACTATTCAAAAAGTTCATACTTTTATACAAAAAAAAAAATTAAAAAAGCTACAATGTTACTGCTTCTTGCTTAATAACAAAATCATTTTACAATTGTAAATTAATCTGTTGACTATGTCAAGGAAAACAAGAGCTGTTGGAAGCACAGCATGCTTGACTACTCTCAATACTTGACAGTAATATAAAAGCCTGGATAATGTAGAATTCTAAAAGTTAAGAAAGGGCCATAATCCTGTCAAAATCCATGTTTGAGTTATGGACCTTTGCAAGCAACCTCCTTATATGCTCTCAAACAAGCGTCTTTACTTTTAACCCATTCCTTTCACTAGTATTATAGGTACATGTACCAAAGTGTAATGCTGACGCCTGCACAAGTACAATAGCTTTCCCTAATCTTTGAATAGTCAAGTTAAAAATGCGTTATTTCATTTTATCTCAAAACTTTTCTCCATTAAAAAATTCGACTTAAACCTTTAATTATGCCTTCATGTTACCCTAAATATTAGTAGCATAATGTTAACTAACTTTTTCTTAACATATTGTCATGTTATGGCAATTTTTTTAATGAAATCACATCAGTTTGTAAAATTTAACCAAAACCAATTTATAACCTTGATCATGTTAATTTGTTGTCCTACTTTTTCTAAAGCATCATGTTATTCTACATCTTTTATCATATCATCATGCAATAATAATATCTTTCATCATATCATCTAGAACATATTATCCATAACATTATGTCATATCATTGTCAACATAAACATTTCATCATTTTATCACAATGTCAGCTGAACTCTTTTGTTAATTTCTCATATAGAGAATATTTCACCATACTAGGCATTTTCTTTTCTTCTTGTACACAATTCATACTATCCTGACATATATCATCTTAAAATCTGTAATAAAAGATTCAATACTTGAAGTCCACTGATAACATTGTAATATATAAATAATGCAGCAATCTTTACTTATCACCCTTCCAGGTTTGTTTTCTAGAATCATTGTGTGTGTTCCTGGTATATTTCTAGCACACAATCAATGTAAGTTCCTGGTATATTTCTGGCATACCATCAATGTTAGTTCCTGGTGTATTTCTGGCATACCACCAGAGTGTTGTAGGACAGGTGTATTTCTGGCATACCACCAGAGTGTTCCAAGACAGTTGTATTTCTGGAATACCATCAATGTGTGTTCCTGGTGAATATCTGGCATACCACTATTATATTTTCATGGCATACAAACAGTATGTATTCCTAATGTATTTTGGAATTTTTTATTTAAATGTTATCCTTCCATCAGTTATATTTTCCTCTTGTATTTCTGAGCATTTACTTCAAATGATGGTAGAACATCACCAAGTTTGTAAGATAAATACACAGACAATCTAAACTATTTTCTAAAATAAGTGTAAAATACCAGGCTTGAAGATTCAACTCCAACTGTTGGACACCAACTGATTCTTAGAAGTTAGATATATCATTCATTATATAAAATAAATGCTTAGTTGAAAATCTTTGTGCTGTTGTTCTTCAAAGAAAAAAATCAACAATTAACAAATTAAGCATGTAACACTGCAGATGAAATTTAGCACATAGATATTGTAACATTTATTCCTAAGTTCCCGTGGTCAGCGAATAATTGCGCTATATTAGTGTCAAACACAAGACAGTCACTGGCACTTATAGCTGACTGCACACCATCATGTATACTGCGTGGCGTTGCCTCCCATGTAAGTCGACGCCTGTGACCATTTAATTCCAATCTGAAAATTGATAAAACTTTTGATGTGAAAACACATATAAAACCAACAAAACTTGTAAAAATTATATAGTTCCACAACAGGATATATGTTCCTTTGAACTCTCTCAAAATAATTCAGAAATCGTTGTTCTATATCTTACTAATCTATTAAGAAGTAACAGTTGCAGTTCAATTTTTAAAATACTAATATTTGAAGGTTCAAATAAAATTGTTTCAACAAAGGTTAACGTTATCCACAGACAGACTAGGTAAAGACAAAGGCCCCAAATCTATCCATTTAAAAGGTTTCTCATGAAATAAGACTTATTAAAACTTATTAACAATAAAATTACATTGTTTCAATTATCCTACATTAGATTTTTGAAAGAGTTGTAACATAGAATGTCTCTGTTATTTAAAATACATTAATATTAATTAGAATAAAATATATATTATGGACAAAATATTATTCGACTATTTTAAGTATGATTTTAACAACTAAGGAAATATACAAACATTTTTCTTTCATACTATTCTTCTTTAAAAAAAATCAAACAATGATTTTGTTAAGTACAGTCATCAGATTTATAGCTTTAAACACAGGTTTTCAAAAGCTTTGAATTAAACTTGTAACGATATATCTTTAAAATATTCAACCATGTGTATGTATAGACAAAGAAATACCTATAGGCAAAATTTTCAGCCTGTTTTCTGGTTCCTATTAGTTGTACTATAGCATAGAACATGTGTTGTCCCTCCATTTTCTCCTGCTTCTCCAAGACTAGCATAAAATTATGACCAAAACATGACTGCATCATCACCCAGTCTACTGCTCCTGGTAGATTGATATCTGTAGCAAGGAACACTATGTCCTCTCCTGGGAAAATAACATACATATAATATAATAACATTGTTCATTGATCTATTAAAGAATCTAAAACAACTAGAGAGAGGACAACACTCTTGACTATTCTCAGTGTTAACTAATAAAACAAGAGTATGTTTTATTAAGGATTAACAAAGAGACAGGTGGCATTAGATATAAATCTTCATTTCAACAGTAAGTTCTCAAAAGACTATAGTACATTCAAAATCCATTCCAGAGCTATAAGTCTTGGAAATAGAGCAGTAAAGACATGAATCAAGTTTTCCAACATTAAAAAAATTAGGTTAATTAAGTTTAATTTTCTAAGACTTTCTACATGTTCATTTTTTTCAGGTTCCAGTGCGTATCTTGGTAATATCACCTATTTCCTATGACCTCGTATGGAAGTTTGACAACAATGATGAGAGTGAAATAAACTATCAATCAAAATAACATATACCTTGTAATGTTGTAATACTTTTATGTGAAGACATGAGGTGAGGCATCACTTGTTCTAAACCTCCCTGCCATTTACATGATGCCCCAGGACATGGGCAACAATATGGCCTGAAATATATATAACACTGTACTGTACTTGTGTATATTGCAAGATCTTACTGTATAATTGATTTAGCACAATATAAAATATCACAATAAATCATAGTTGGGTGAAGCCAAAACAGTAATATTGTAATATTTGTATCACATTTTTATATATTTGTTAGTCTTCAGTTCACAATAAACTTTTTTATCGAAAAAAAAAGAAAGAAAGAAAATCAAGCATAAAAGGGGTTGAAATGCTACAATCTGTACAATGAAATTTATAAAAACTAAAATAAGGCAATAAAGAAAATATCCTTTACAAAAGAACATACAAAATGACAAAGTGAAATGACAGGAAACAATTCTCAAGTTAAAAATGTCACTGTTTCCATCAAGATATTAAAATATTTTCAGTGGCAAGAGATGAAAGTAAATGAATCCTATACATATAGCATTATTTCTATACCTATATTCACAAGTTTCCTCATGTTCTGGTTTTTCTGAGTGAAGTAGTGTGGTTTGACAGCCATTATTGGCATATTTACATGGAAAGTTTACTGTTGCAGCCACCTTCTCCATGGCTAAATTTCTTATATTACCTGAAAAAACCATACAACATTATATTGACAGGTGAAAAGGATTATGAGGATTAAATAAATCATGATAATATATATAAATACAGAATCACAAAGGTATACATGTACCTCTTAGCCTTGGCCTACGGGAATATATATTTGTTTGTTTTTCTTTTTTTGGAGATACAGTTTCAATTTAGTACTGTAACAAAAAAACATTTAAGCATAACCTAACAAAGAATAATTACTGATATTCTGTTTTATCTATTTTTAAATTTACAAATATAAAATTTATGTCTATTTACAAGGATAACTTACAGGCCACTTACAGCCTGAAATTCATAATTTATGACATTAATTTGTAGTATATTTTTTTACTTCTTGGAGGGACATGTTGAATCCTCATTTATTCCATTGGATTGATTATATATAGATATTAGTATACAACAATATCTTTGCATTATATCTTATATAAATCACAAGAAAACCATATAGTACCTAGAGGACCTCTACATGTTGGACACATGGTTAGTTTCTGTCGGCAGCTCTGGCATACAATATGACCACTTTGACACTGCATTATTGGAGGTAGAGCATAATCAAAACAAACTGGACACTCAAAATAACTTGCTAGTTCTTGGTTACTAGATGTAGCATTCCCTGAAATAAAACAAAACAGAATATTCATAGCTATGTTAATATCAATGGAGTATCATAAAATATTCATCTATTAATACAGAGACAATATGCAAGAGCTTTATCGTATAAAATTTGTGAAAATACATCTGTCCAGCATTACTTCAAGTGAATCCAGAATATTGAAAATGAAAAGCTAACAGACTTATAGTTTTGTTGTAACAAAAATATCATTTTATTCACTTTAAGGCATCTAGCCCATGCAAAGAATAATTATATACAATTATGAACAGAGCAATAAAGCATTATAGTTTTGTTACAAGTACAGACTTGTATATAGAGCTCAATACTGGTGGGCTAAATCTATTTCTCATAGGACTTCATATGAAAGTAAGTGATAGAAGTTAAGTTATAGGCTTACAGCAAACAATAATATTCACAGAATTACAAATATTACTGATATGGTAACTAATCTCTCACCAAAAAGTTGGAAGAAAAATGTCAGTAAATTAGGAAATTTTATCCAAAATGTAATAATACCCAGCTGCCTTACCTTTTTTAATTCCGTATGTTATGTGTTTAGGCAAAGTTCATTACATTTCCAAGAATATTTTGATGCAGTGGTAAATAAATACAAAGACGTTGTAACTTAATGCCATACAGACTGTGTGATTTTGACTCATACATAGTGTATTACTTTGTAACATTGTTTATATCTCAGTATACCACAGATGCTTGTACACACTACCCTCAATAAATATATGTATAACAGTTTTGTTCTGCTACATCAAAATAAACTTAATATGCTACCATTGAGATTTTAGACTGTATCTATTGATACTTATATCTTTGATAAAAACATACTTCTGTTAAATATTTACTGACAATAATTACTCTTAGCATAATTTCTTTTTAAATCATCTTCACCTTACTTTTTTAAATCACCTTCTCTTTGGCTTTATAAATGAGCCGCGTCACGACAAAACCAACATAATGGGTTTGTGACAAGCATGGATCCAGACCAGCCTGCGCGGATGTGCAGGCTGGTCTGGATCCATGCTGGTCGAAAACCATTATGTTGCCTTTGTTGGTTTTGTTGTGACCCGGCTCAAATATCTTTTGTACATATATCTGATAATGATTGCATAAGAATATTGAAAGTAAAATATCAAAGTTCCCATGGATATCAATATATGTAGCAATTAAAAATACTTGTTTCAGTTTGGTACTAATTGTGAATTCTTCTTTGAAAAAAAAATCAAAGCCTTGTGGGTTTTCTTTTTTTTTTTTAATACAAGATATTATCTTCAAGGAAGTTATTAATGCAACAAAAATGGGTTCATTTAGAAATAGAATACAAAACCTGTTCATGTAAACAATTAAATGGACTTATCTGAAAATCAGGGAGAGCAGAGTCAATGTTAAATGATATACATGTAGAGTTCACTTATACTAGCTTTTTTGTGTGTACTGTGAAGGTGTAACTGTATCATGGTTGGCCATAATTATAAACAAAATATACCTAAGGGCACTCAGAAAAAGTTTGATTAATTTTTGTTTTATCAGTTTTAATATAATCATAAATAATTATTGCTTTGGTCATATAAATATATTACCTTCAGCTTTTTAAATCTTATCTTCAAAACTTATTAGAAGCTAAGCTTGCCTGCTAAAATTAAGAGTCAGGATATATCTTAAAAATATTTGAAAATAATAATAATAATTTGTGCTCAGCAACAAAAAATATGAGCTCTATCTGAAACTCAAACCACTATTGTGACCAAATGTCAGAGTGTTCGGGGAGCATCCTACATCTATATCACTTAATCATCTGAATTTAATGTTTAATCATCGTCTTAATATAAAAGTAAAATATACCAGAAAACTCAAGCCTCTCATGTAAAAAAAAAACATGTTTATTTCCAAGTGTACTTCATTTATTACCTGATTGAAATAACAAAAAATAAATAAAATTGCCTTACAAATCTGGCAATGGTAAAATATAGAGGATATCTATTCAGTTTTATTTCTTTCTTTTTTTCTTCTTTTTTTTATGGGGAGTTAACATTTTATTGCATTGAATTTTTTGCTTTTGATTTTTATCATGATAAGGAAACTATACTTTTTGACAAGAAGTAAATTTTCAAAATTATCAATTTAGTTTAGGAAATGGATTGCTGACAAAGCAAACCTATTATATGTACCTGGATAATTGTAATAATGCCAAAAAATAGCTGAAATTGCAGGGTTTTAGGATTTGAACCCAGTGTATGAGCAAGTAATTTGAAATCATCCACCTGAGCAACTTGGAAATAAGGAGTTTCAACACAGCAGATTAGTTTCTGTTTTAAGAGTTCCATAATATATCATACCTAAACAATGCTGGTGGATTGCTCAATTATCTAAACAATTTGCTACAAAACTGACATTTAATAGTGAAGACTAACCTGCTGCAGCTACGGCAGCCGCTGTGACAGATGTGGGCGCCGATGGTGCTCCTATCCCCCGAGCTTGTTTCCCCGAACTTCCTGGCTTCATACTCATATTGACTGTTGATTCAGTCACCTTTGTAAGTTAGAAATGCTTTCAGTCTGAAAATATATATACTTATACTTTTCAACAAGTTTGACAAATTTAGATTTAAGTAATTAAAATACATTCATTCATACTTCTTTTAAATTCGTTGATGGGTTTTTAAACCACATTCATATTGATAAGATCACATGGCTACTTACAAAACAAGCATTTACCCCAATAAGCACATGGCTGAGAATTGATAATCAAAGTAAATTTTTTTTTATCAATACACAGTAAATTAACAAATATTTTAATCATTTTAATCTCTGCTGAAAATCATAGTATTATGTAATTTTTCCAATAATATTATGTTCAAGAAACTTGGCTGACTATTTTAGTTTTTACATCACTGATTTCGAAAAACAAACTCAACATAAAAGTCTATGTTGAATGGTTATTTTAATTTAGTACAAATTATATTCAGCAGCTTGCACATTAGTAACTGATCAGATACATCAAACACGTATTTAAAATTTTTACAGTTTCACATTTTACTTTCTTGAGCCAAAAACTTACTAACCAACTAAGCTAGACTCTTACAAATCTAAGTTTGACTCTTGGAAATTTTATGTGATGGTTCATATGACCCTGGAATTTTAAAGTCTACCTGACACCCAAACTGTATAATAATATTAGGGCTAGGCATAAGTAAAATCATGTTATTTGGATACCTATTGGAAAAGAAATTATGAACTGCCTATCTCAATTTAATTTCTAGCTGTTTGATACATGATTCAGAGTAGATACACTTCGCAAGAAATATTTAATGTCACTGTCCTGCAAGTGTGATGAGATTTTACAAGACAATCCAAGTGTAAACAAAATCCACAAATTAAAAGACACATTGATCAACAATATGTATTTGTTAACATAAAATATAATTTATTATCAATTTATTATTCTTTTATCTGAAATTTCATGATTCATTACACTTTCTGAATGTATAATGCGATTCAAACTTTTACAACTTAACCCTTTGCCTGCTGGCGGCAAAAGTGACCTGCTTTTGCCACCAGTAGAGCCTGCTGACCATCTTCAAGTTCTTATCTTGATATCCATAAAAATGATAATGGATACTTCCAAAAATGGAAGGTGGAACAGTCCATTACAGAAATTCAGCAGGCTAAGGATTAAACAAACACTTTTTATCTACACAAAGTCATAGAAGACAGGGCTTGAGCTAGGTCAAAATTTTAGGCAGAAGTGACTTCTCCCTCCAGCTGATTTAGGGAGAAGTGAGGAGACTTTAGGGAGAAGTTGGGAGACATATTATGCATCATCTGGAGAATTATAAGCTAGGAATAAACCAGAAAAGAAATATTTAACACCTCTCAAATAAAACAGTTCTACTATAAATCTTCTTTTCAGAAATGTATACCAATACCAAAAGCAAACACAATATTTACATATACTGTATACATGTAGTGAGTATGTTTAGTTGATAACAATATTCAGGGCAGATAGAGCAGTGCCACTTGCCATATTGGCAATGAGTCAGACAGGTCATCGTCTATAATTTTCGTTTAGCAATTTGCCCACAAGCCAGAATGTAAGAGACAATTAATTTTGTATAATCAGCATGTTTACTTTACGGAGTTCAATGTATTAATAAAATATAAGATACAAATCTTCATGTAATTTCTACAGCTTAGTGCTCTGAAAGTTTTTAACAATCTATTTTTCGAACATAACCACACCTTTAAGACGTTGGGCATTGTTTATCTTTACTCGCCAAAACACTGCAACAATTATCAACAATTATCAATTTATGTATATGCCTGTGCCTTTTATCATGCAATCGGCGAAAACTGATTGAATCTGTCGCCATTTTGTGTAATTGTCAACAAACAGCTGCAGTATGTTAGTGTGTCACCGATTGGTCAAGGCAAACTGCTGTACATACAACGCGCATTCAGATTTGTCAATCTGATATGAATACACATTTAGAAAGATACACATAGTGAACTCTTGCCTTGTGGCATGTATTAGACTTTGTTGATGTTGACACGTGTTCTTAACTAGTGGAATTGGTTGTAATTGAGAGGTAAACAAATTGTTAACAGACCTAGCGTCATAAATAAGTATGACAGATTATTAAAAAATTGGGCTACTTCAAAATCGCTCAAGCCCTGGAAGATAGCCTATACTGCCAAGCATAAGTTTTGTTAGACATTAAGTACACTCATTTTACTTATTCTATAGTGCAACCAATGAAGAACGCAATGCTTTTTTTAATGAAACCATTTCCAGGTATAAGTGCTTAGATTATGCATACTTACTAAGATATGTTTTAACTTATAGCGAGCTTGAAGATAGTGATGGTTTTTAAAACGTTTCGCCGGAAGTACTGCAAAATTATGGGTAATGATCTATTAAAGTCAATCGCAACTTTTCGGACTACAAAAAGTACAAGATTAGTATAAAAGCAGAGGAATGCTGATTGAAAACCTATGCTGCACACTTCTATGTAAACAATAATAGGACATGGAACCAGAATAAACAGATGCAGTGTATAAAATACCAGATGGCACTTTTAAAATGGAAATCATATAAAACATGAAATGGCCGTATATAGTCCAAAAGTATGCAGTTCAAAGTGTATTGAAAACATAAAATGTGTAGCTGTTGATGGGTTTAAATTAAAATGTTCTATAATTTATGTCGAAGAGCTCGCTCTGAGCCTTTGTCTTATTCATATTAATTTGTTAATAACATTTGTTAGGATTTTGCACATTTATCTATTAATATCTAAGCACTCTATTATTATATGTTTACTTTCTAGGATTTTCAGCATCCAAATAATGCTACAAAATTCTTGGATTTCATTCTGTTATATTCACATTTGGTGTTGTTTTCAGCATATTTGCTGAAATCCAAGTCTGACATAAGGAAATGAAGAAAATAATGATAGAAATGAATAATAAACGCATATTTTACTTCCTCGCCTGAAAAAATAAAAGAAGAAAACAAAGCAAAATTCAGTGACCGTGTCACCTAATTTTTCAGTCGTTTTTACGCTTTCAGAAAATTTTTACTGCTCAAACAGATATAACATGGATAAACCGTACACAAATACCTTGTATAAGACTAAATGACTCTCAGGAAATAATCATTTTTACTAAATAATTGTTTTGTTTTTATTTCAAGAATGAAACATCGATAGGATATGCATATGCGCAGTACGTCATCAATGATTGTGTTCTACATAAAACAAAATCGAATGTTAATTTCATCGTTGTAATCTACTTTAAAGCCCGTTAACTTTTAATATGCGACCCTTGCATTAGACTTTCACGGATATCGCCGAAAAAAAATTAAAAAATTATTTTTTTTTACTGTTTTATTATTATAGATAATATATAATACTATAATAATATAACAGTAAAAAATGTTTTATTTTGTTTTAATATATTGATATTTTATTGCATAAATAACAAGGTTTTAGGTCAAATCAATTTTTTTTACTGTTTTATTATTATAGATAATAGGCCTATATAATACTATAATAATATAACAGTAAAAAATGGTTTTATTTTGTTTTAATATATTGATATTTTATTGCATAAATAACAAGGTTTTAGGTCAAATCAATGCCACTAGTACCTTTGGCATTAGATAGCTCATTACACAAACCAGTATTTTATGTCATTCTTAAAATGGGTCTTCAACATTTTCTTGAATAATATCACAGATATATAAACAACGGATAGGAAACTCCGAAAATAGACGAGAGTCCTATTCAGACCCACAATCCTTTGCGCGCTTCGGTGAAAATCGGACTTTCCCGCTGGTCTCCGATTTCCACGCTATCGTTAAACTTCGGCGATATCCGTGAATTATTGCGTCGACATGGATTTTCATCGGAGAATTTTGTGTGGAAAAGTGTGTTTTGAGCGTTTTAGAATAAATAACTATTGCTTCTTATATAAGTAAAAAATGTTTAGTCTTTTTTGTTGGCGGAACTCCGGGAATGCAATATGGCGGTATTTTGGCTTCTTTTACCCAGGATGCATCAAATCTTGCAAAATCTTATATATTTAGCTCCATGATAATATGTGCCAGATGAAATTCAACATATTCTTAAAAACCGAAACGAATTTCAGTCAGTCCGGCAAACAAAATTGTGAATGCGGTTCGGAAATTGGTCAACCCGGCCCCAAGGTAATCGGCCCTAAAATCCCTAAAATATATTTTATTGAAATAAATTATTATTTTCAGATGATATTTAAGAATTGTTTTCTCTTTTTTGTGTTTATAAATCATAAATGATCATTTATAAATAAAAAATTAAAATTAGAATATAAGTTGTCAAAATACAATAACCTGGATTTCTTCTTCTTCCTCTTCCAATACTGTACATATTATGTACAGGGTGTATGTACAAAGTGTTGTGCGGCGAATAAGTGCAAATTTAAAAGAAGAACATGTAAAAAATAAAATCAACTCCGTTATATTAGGGCCCCATGACTAGTCCTCACTTGAAGGCCTCAAGGTTGACTGCTGTGGCTAGGTGCTCTGGAAGCTGGTTCCACAGGCGGATGGCCAAAGGTACAAAGGAGAACTTCATGGTGTCGGTTCTGCAGAATGGGACATGGAATCTGTGTCCGTAGCCATGGCCACCAAGTGTCAGGGGGTGGAAGTACTGTGCAGCTGGGATGGCTATGAGGTTGTGCGTGATCCTAGCTTCACTAGCTAGATCACTAGCTTGGCATTGGAGCGGCGATGCTGTAGAGTTGGCCAGCCTAGGTCTGCCATCATTGCAGTGGTGCTGCTGGTAGTCTTGTAAATCGGGCTGCTCGCCTTTGCACAGCTTCCAGCTGGTTGATGTTGGTGGCTGTGTGTAAGTCCCAGACTGTGCCTGCGTACTCCAGGATTGGTCTAACAAGGGTCTTGTAGGCCTAGGCCTTGATGTCTTGTGGGCAGCTTGTGATGTTTCTTCTAAGGAATGATAGAGAGTTGTTGGCCTTCTTGATGGTATATATAGATTCTGTGTGTATGTTCCATGAGAGATTATTTGCGATGTTGACACCGAGGTGCTTTCCACTTTTGACTGATTGAAGAGTTGATTGGTGGACCTTGTAGGCATAAATGATGGGGCTTCTTTTCTTGGTGATGTGTATTACTTCGCATTTGCTGGGATTGAAAGGCATCATCCACTTGCGTTCCCATTCCAGGAGTCGATCAAGGTCTTCTTGGAGGGCTAATGCGTCAACTTCTGATTTGATTTACCTGTAGTTCAGGCTGTCGTCAGCAAATAGGCGGCTGGTGGTAATCACGTACCTTGGTAGGTCGTTGATGTAAAGGAGGAACAGTAAAGGACATAGTACTGTTCCCTGGGGTACCCCGGATGTGACTGGGGAGGATGCAGACAGGCTTCAACGACACCCTGTTGGCTGCGGTCAGACAGGAAGCTCTCGATCCAGCTTCTGACTGTTCCTCTAATGCCGTGGTGATCCACCTTGGAAAGGAATCGTTGGTGAGGCACAACGTCGAACGCCTTACTGAAGTCTAGTTGTATGGCGTCTACTTGTTCCCCTTGCTCCAAGGCTGATGACAGGTCTTGAAGAGTGAGAAGAAGCTGTCTTTCAGTTGAGCGTTGTTTTCTAAATCTATGTTGTTGATTTGACAGGGTGTTGTGGTGGTCAAGGTGTTTCATAATTTGGCAATGTAGGATGTGTTCTAGGAGTTTGCTGCATACTGATGTGAGGGAGATGGGTCTGTAGTTGGCGGGTATGCTGCGGTCACCTTTTTTGAAGATAGGTGATACATTGGCCTTCTTCCAGGCTGAAGGTACGTTCCTTGTTGCAGAAAGGCGTTGAACAAGAGAGTGAGAGCCGGAGTAATTTCTGTCTTCGGCATAGTCCTTCAGGAATTGTGTCGGTATGTTGTCAGGACCAGAGGCCTTGTGGGGGTTGAGGCTGAGGAGAAGTTTCTTGACGCCCTAAGCTCCTACTGTGAAGTGAGGCATGTTTGGGTATCGTCTGTTGTGTCTTCTGTGGTGAACACCCCAGTGAACTGTTTGTTCAATATTGTAGCCTTCTTACTTGCATCGCTGTGGGTCACACCATCACATTTCAATGGAGAGATTCCCGTGCTGTCAGACCGCTTTCCTTTGATGAAAGTGTAGAGCTTCTTAGGGTTTCTGTAACCATGTCTCTTACATAAGCTTGGTTTGCCTTCCGACATTCATAGTGTTTCTCCTTTTGAAGGTCTTTGTACCGCTTGATATCGTCTGCTGTCTCTGGGCTCTGGGCTTTCTTGAATGCTCTCTTCTGTCTTCTAGAAAAGCGCTTGATCTTTGCTGTGATCCAAGGTTGGTTGTGCCTAGTTGTTGACATCCTGGGTGGGACCGTGGTTTCTTGGATCTGTGAGATCGCAGATGTGAAGTTCGTCCACATGTTGACAATAGCAGAGGTGGCAGAGTGGGTCTGTATGAAGCTGTTTGTGAGGTCTTGTACAGCAGAGCGTATGATGGTCTGGTCAGCCCTTTTCCACCCTTTACCATAATATACACATTTTATACATAGTTGGTCCAAAAAACGACAATGCCACGCGGGTTTTGCCGGACGTTTTGCTTGGTTGAGGTCTTTTGGTGTTCTATTGCTCAAAAGAAGACCATGAAAACTAACGTAAAAACAAATCCGCCACGGAATCAAACAAATGGTGTCCCATAGTGGACTGGAGAAAATGGTGTGCTTTTCTTTTTACAAAAATTTAAACTCTTTAATGACTATAATTATACAGATGGTCCAAAGAACGACCAGTAATATAAATGTAAATAAGACTTTTCAAACTAATGTAAAAACGAATCCGCAACGGAATCAGACACATGATGTTTAAACGGTTGGCTCTTTGACGAAAATGTACACATTTATATACAGAAACAACAAATCTCCGGTCCCAAAAAACGACCACTTCACGTAGAAATCTCCCGGATATTTTGCTTAGAGCAGGGTCTTTCAAATGGAAAGGCCCTACTTAGGGTTAGGGCATTGCTGTAAAGAAAACCCTCCAAACTAATGTTAAACCGAATCCGCAACGTAATCAGACAAATGGTGTTTTAACAGATGGCTTCAGAAAATGATACTTTTAACCAAAATCTACACACATAACAAATCGGAGGTTTAAATGAATGAATAATGTGATGGCTAGGTTAGGGCTGTGGGCCTGATATTACTGTAAAGAAAGCGCTCTAAACTAATGTAAAAGCGAATCCGCAAGGGACGCAGGCACGTTTAATTTTAACAGTTGAGAATGAAAATGGTTATATTTTACGAAACTTTATGCACTTGATAAACAAAATGAACATAATCGCACAATTGTGCTCTAGAAAACAGTACTTTTTACGAAAATTTACACGGATAAAATTAAAAAAAGAGAGAAAAGAATGCAATACAAAAAGGATCACTATAGCATAAAATATACACTTAATAAAAAAAGTACAAAGAACAATAATCAACATGGCTGCTTATGAAATAATCTTGGCAATAGAGTATCCGTTGAAATGAGTAAAAGTCAATCATTTTTATTAAAACAGAAGAAACCCAAGAAACAAAATCTTCTTTCGAAAGAACTTGCGCCAAGAATTTTTGAATGTTGAATTGAAGAAACTATTTCCAAACCAACAAGTATCAGATCGGAAGTAAATTGAAGAAAGGTGATAGAGGACAAACTAAAGATAGGCAATAAGCAATGTTAGTGTTTATGTAATTATTTAAGAATATCTAAAGGCTAATTTTCTCGTGTTATAGGCATTCTGAGATATTGAGTTAAAACTTGGAAACTTATAAACCAATTAACAACAGCTGAGTAATCAAGAATGTTTTAACAATAACTTGTATCAGGAGATTCTGAAATTCTTAGAGGAACTCAACTGAGGTACAAAAGCCTAAATACATAGAATTTGAAATTCTTTCATAAAACAGATGTGGTACTGTACTTACAACAGAAAAATAATTATGCAAAAGAAAAGTAAGAAATAATCCAGAAAATAAATTGTAAAATCATACTTTTGTGCTATTCTTAACAACATTTGAGTTAAAATCGTTGCAACCTTTTTTTCAATTTTGGGTCATTTAAGGGAAATCTGGAAAAAACGGAATGAGCAAATGATCTGAAATTTTGCACACAATTAAGTTATTTGTCTATACCAACATCAAATGAAACATTTATTTCGAAAAATAATTTCCAATTCCACCATCTAAAAAAACTCAGCGGAGTCCCTTTAATATTGATTATTCGTGTAAATAAAGTTCCTATAAACAGTATTTGAGGTAGTTTTTGTATCCTGACTGTTTTATGATTACATCATGTAACACCATTGTGTTTTTTTTTTCGAAGGATACATCCGTTTATTTCTATATTTGTATTTGCATTTTTTATCCTCACGACCTTACGGTTTTGTCACCAGAAATTAGGAGTGTCGCATCATACAATCAACTTTACCTAATAGATATAAATAAATGAGCCGCGTCATGACAAAACCAACATAATGGGTTTGCGACCAGCATGGACCCCGACCAGCCTGCGCATCCGCTATCAGTTTCTCTACTTGTAATAGGGTTGGTGAGCGAACAGCATGGATCCTGATCAGACTGCGCGGATGTGCAGGCTGGTCTGGATCCATGCTGGTCGCAAACTCACTATATTGGTTTTGTCGTGACACGGCTAAAATAATGGTGTTTATATTTTAGACAACCACCTCTGACTCAAGCCTTTAGGTCGATGCGTACCCTTTAAGTTACATGACTTCGTAATTAAACATTTTCTAAACGGATTCAAAACCCACAAACATTTTTAACATTGAAATTGTTTTGAAATAAACCCCCGAGAAACCACAAAACTGCGACTGTTAAGCGAATATTTTTGCCGGGAGTATACGAGCTAAGGTAATAACTGTTTTCACTGTTGCCGTAAGCGCACCATAAATAGTCACCTAAATATCATAATATATACTAGTACAACGTTTCACGATAATTACTTATCATTAGTTTTGTCATTTATATGTATATCAGAACGTTTTAAATAAATAAACACCCACTATTGCATCGAAGGATTGACCTGGACATCGGAAGGCTGACCGATCCATTAAGACATTGACAGGTGGATTGTACACATCGAAGAAGGTATGTACAGATAATTGTTGCTATCAAATTTGATATGTATATTATTCTTCATGCTAATACAAGTAGGTGTGTGACATATATTTTATATAATGTTAATTAACTTTTTTTATGTAATTATTTGAATAAATTGTATTCGACCACATGTATAATAATTGATTTTTCTTATTTTATTATTATTATTTTATTTGCATCATTGTATTATATCGATTGATATCCGAGTGTAAGAGGTGTGAATAAGTACCATATCGTACTTGTGAAGCTGAGACTAAACACTATGTCAATAAGTCTATAGTTCCATATCAAAGAGGACACTTTTCTATGTTGTAACATGTACTGGAGAGTGTACAAGAACATTTTTCAACTCGTTTTACAAGATCTCTTTATTCCTTACTTAAAAATTCAAAAAATCCAGCTCTTATACTCTCGTCGTGTACATATTTATGTCAAATAATGTACTGGTATTTATACATATGTATATATGATGACAAAATATTATTTACTTTTTCAATATTTCATTTATAACCAATTAAGCGAATGTCGTCTGAAAAAACAACAAATAACAAATAAACAAAACAATAACCAATGATAAAAAATAACAATACAAAAGAAAAGAGAAGACGTGAAACAGTCTAAAAAATACTTATTAATTTCAGATTTTCATAATTGTTGCACATTTATTGCATTGACAGAGTGCATATATAACTGTAATACCGATGTACAAAGCATGTAGATGATAAATTTGTTTTTACATTGAATTATTTGTTCTTTTAATATATTATATCTGTTCTTAATATGTTATACCTGTCCTTTACATGTTATGTCGGTTCTTTATATGTTACATGTAATGTCTGTTCTTTATGTATTATATCTGTTCTTTTTATATTATATCTGTTCTTTGTGTGTTAGTCTGTTCTTTATATGATATATCTGTTCTTTATATGTTATATCTATTCTTTATTTGCTATATCTGTTTTTATATGTTATGTCGGTTCTTTATATGCTATATCTGTTCTTTATATGTTATGTCTGTTCTTTATATTAGTTCTTTGAATTTTTGTAATTAATTTCAAATTTCTTTAATTTATCTTTTCTTATGCTGACATTTGTTGTTAATAAGTTATATTTGATATTATAACAGGATTTATTTAATTGTAAGGTTAACTTGCTCTCCATATATTACACTTTTTTATATGCTTAACTTGCTCTTTATATATGTATATATATAGTGTTAATCAAAGAAAAAAAATCGTTCTTTGTAACAAACATTTAGGCTTTATCACATGTAAATAGATGTAAGGGCAACTACAATGTAATAAAACCACATACACTTATTAAGTTATGCATGTACATAATCGGTGATGATACATTGTCTCTATAGACCATATATGTACGTTAACTAGCATACGCATGTACGAGTAAGTTAAACATCATATAGACTTATATCAAGTCAGTGAATGAAAGGTTATAAAGCGAGCACAACGTGCCAAGCTTTTGAGTACTTTTAAAGGTCAATGTTATTTAATTTCAAAAAGCTGCTTGTTTTTAGTGAAATGTTAGTTTCCACAATGGTACTCATATAAGCCACATATAGCTGAATCATTTTGTTTTGCTTCTTTTTTCTTTTTATCAATTAGTATTGGTACAGTGTGTAAGTATTTTGTATAATGATCAAAATAGCACTTTGTTTACATTTAGGTACATTTATAATAAATTATTTCACATGCAGCGCTACTGTCTTCACGAGATAAACATTTAACATGCTATAAATACATCATTTATATGTTATATAACATATATTTGTCCTTTCTTGAGAAGTTGACTAGTAGTCATTTCTGAAATTTAATGTGCCTTTAAGTTTTAATGAAATTACAATGAATTCTTCTTTTTTATCACTTGATGTCATAAAGCCCGAAAACGACGAAAAACAGAATTCGAAATCACAGTTTGTGGGACCGTATTTATATTAAACTTGTGCAATACAAAAAAAAAGAAAGAAAAAAGAAACGTAATGGTGTTATGTTTGATTGCGACATGATAGATATTCATTTACATATTGTTGTTACATATTCATTAAAGTGACTCGACTGAGTTTTTTTTACATGACAGGACTGGAAATAATTTGTCGAGATAATTTGTACCATTTGATGAAGGTTTGTACCATTATAACTAGTGTATTATATTAATTTCAAATCATCCGCTCACTCTGTTTTCCCTGAATAATTATTTTAATTGTGAAAAATGACCAAAAGGAATACCACAAAATACGATTTTCAATTTATTTTTTAGTATATTTCTTAATTATCTTCTGCACTTTTTTTCTGTTTTAAGTGTCCCAGCTAATTTATGTAAGAAATTCAAACTTTATGGTTTTAGACTTTTGGACCTCGGTGGAGTTTGTTTTAATATATATTCACGATTCAGATGATTCATAATCAGATGAGCACTATGATAAACAATAGGTTTTACGTTAGTAATTGTCTGGGCGACAGTGGTTTTGTTACATCTTTACTCATGAATATTTTATGGACTACGCAAGAGCACTGCATGTTGGGTGCGGTGTCGTTCAAATGGTTAAAGTATAGACGATTTTAGATACATGTATTTTTGAAAAATAAATTAGTACACGGAATACTTCATTGGCGATTTTTATGCTTTGTTTTCTTTTATTTTACAGTTATAATTAAAAAAAAAACATAATAGAATGATGTCCTATTTTCTTGCCGGACTACTTTCGTTGTGTGTAGGCGTACATGGGTATAGTTCCGGTGCTCCTGGCGGACAATGTAACCAAATGGTACCCGGGCATCGCGTTGACCCGCAGAGTGCCACTTCTCCGTACAGCATAACTTTGTCCGCGGAAGAGTACAGTTGTCCAGACGAAGAAATCACCGGTATATTAAATTTTATTTGCGCAAATGTTTACACGGTTGCATTAAATCACCATTATTCAACGTTGCGTTAATAAATCAAGCTTGTAACATGTGAATGTTGATTAATTTTCTCCAACAAGTAAAAGTAAAAACAAGTATTTATAGACACGAAATTGATTTGAAAAAAAATGTTTAAAGTAGCTATGAAATTTATTTGATATACAGCTCATTTCCCCCTTTTACAAATTTAAATGATACGAATAGATATTAAAACTTGTCTTCAGGCATGTAATGAAAACATAAATGTTACTCGGCAACGTACGTATCACTATAAAATATTCAAGCACGTTTAAAAAAATTCCATTACAGTGACAATCAATGGGTCAAGCTCGTTTAAGGGATTTTTGTGTGAACCAAGATCGAATCCAAATGCCTACACAACTGTTGGAACACTTGTAGCCCCTGGTGATATACCAACAGTGAACAAATGTGGAACAGTATGTGGTTTTCATTAATTGACTATTGTAAATTTTACAAAATATACTGATAATTTTTTGAATTATAATTATGATAGTATGACATGTTCTTTTTTTGGCTATTATTTATTTTGCGGCTGTAGCATTATATTATCAATGGCTAAACACAAATAAACGTTTAATAGGTATCTGTATAAATACAGTGTGTTTAAGGTAACATATAATGTTAGTGCCCTCAACGAAAAAAAAATCAATGGACCGCACTAAACATGACAGATTTACATTGACATAAAAATTTATTGTAAAGAATTGACAGAGTATATACTACTTATAAGACTGTTCAGTATTTATAGTATAATTTATGATGATCATGAAAGGGAGATGTTTTATACTTCAGAACGCTGCTCTTACACATACAGAGGCCAGCGACAAAACTGCATTGTCATTTGTCTGGAAGTCGTCTGCGACGACAGAAAACCTTTATATTGTGTACGTGTGTTCATATTCTAGCTTGATACAACATCTTAAACTAATTTGGAGGATTGAATAACGCTTTAGCCGGTGCTAGAGAGTGTGAGAGATATTGCGCTCATGAACGAACTCGATCAAACAGAGTCTGCAGTTTTTACCGTCTCACTATTCTTGTCTTTGCTGCTCTAGAGTGATCAGCCTTTTCCCAAACTGTGTCACCATGCTAAATCTGTAATCTGGACTTGTCCTTGACATTAGAATGGACCATTGCTTACCATTGAGATTAAAACACATGTATTGAGTAAAGCAGACAATTGGTCTGAAAGTAAATGCTTAGTTACCCGAGTGACTCTCGTCTGTAAGAAAAAAATGCTCGTCACGTCTATTATGACGGTCATAGCGGTCTCGTCTGTAAGAAAGTCATAATTGCTTCTAGGCTTTGGCTACTTCAATCAAAAAGAAATAACTAGGTCTTCCCTTGACTCACAATAAGATATACGTATACAATATGTGCGTAGTTAGTATAAAACGTTCTTATTTTTCCTTCTCAAACTTTACAATTTTTCTTCTTATAATAATAATAATAATAATAATAATAATAATAATAATAATAATAATCCAAATCTATCAATGTATATACGCTGATCATGAAATTATGCGCCTTGCCTGCATTTCATGTGTAATGACAAACAATAGTACATTTCCGGTCTATATTCCTTTATTATCTTTACATTTCAGATGCACAATTGTGAAAGTGAAGGAAACGTTCTGGGTGAAGGAAACATCAAACATGATCGCATATAAATCTGGAGGCAAATGCGGTGGTTCTAGCTCAGGGACAGGGACAGGGTCGGGAAACGGTACCGACACAGGATCCGGCAGAGGATCAGGTCCTGATTCAGGGTCAGAATCTAGTTCATCTGGCTCAAAGAAGTGGATGTACATCCTCTACAGTTTAATATTTGCCTACAATTTGACAAACAAATCATAAATATTTAAGTGACAGACATTTTTTTTATAGTTTTTATAGAAAACGAATAACATATATTCTAAAACGTGTCTCATTACCATTTACCACAGCGGTATATCATAACTTGTTGTGTTCACATTGTTTTTTTTTATATTCTTTTATATTGAAGTAGAGATGTTGTAAATGTCACTTTGTAACTGTTCAGGATGATCACTTAAAAAATGTATACCCAAGATTTTATTTCGCGCATTGAAAAGCCTGCAGCGAAATTTTATTTCAAAAATTCTTACCAGAGTTGGGAAACATTCACTGAGTGACACAGCGGTGTTTGACGGACATTGTCGAAAGAACTGATTCTAAATTGAACTAGTCAATTTAATTATTTTCTTTACTCTTATCTTATAAATTGTTCAGATTTAAGCACTTTTAATATATGTACATATACTTTTAATTCTGATATAATGTCACAATATCTATATAAATATTTTGTTCCCTTTACTTGTATGCTGATATACGTATATTTTGTCAAATGAATAAATAATGTTTCTTGACAATACCATTAAAAACTTCAAGAGAGATAACTAGAGAAAAAAGCAACTCTGCACTCATGAGTTACTTCTCTTAGATACATCAGTTAAAACATACTACAGGTAGGCTTAAATCATAATATTTGAATCCTCAGGTGAACAATATACTTTGAATTACTGCAAGGTCAAGATAATTTTGGGACAAGGTCACATTTCAATATGCGAAAAAAAAACTGAATTTAGGCTTTAAAATATTTGTAAAAGAAGACACCGAAGCAAATATATGATGTTCAATGTATGACAAAACTGTATTTATTTTTCGTCAACGCCACTATTAAAATGCAGTAAGTGCTGCCGCATGCCTGCGCCTTGCCTCTTTGTCAGTTTCCATCAATGAAGCTGAGAAACTTCTAGAAGCCGAAATGATGCGATATAAAACCATGTCATTTCCCGTGCTGTACTTGTCACAGTAAAAAAAACAACATATTAGCTGTTGGCTTTGTTGAAAATTGTGTCCGATAATTATTTGTTTATATCTATTTAGATATCACAATAATTTCCACATTTTCCAGAAAACGTTTCCAAATGGAAACCGTAGTTCGAGCTACAGCTACAAACACATGTTTGTAATTATTTTCCTAGTTGATCAGCATATGTGAGAGAGAAGAATGCAACAACTTGGTTCGTTGCAACTGACAGAATTCATCTTGATAAAGAGCATACGACAATGTGCTGATTTTACGTTTGTATCTGACAATTTGTAATAATTTGGTAATAAAACAAAAAAAATGTTATTGCATGTGTATGATACAGTGTAGTGCCAAAACTTTTATATACGGCTCAGAGATTTGGGATGTTTGTTACTAAAAAAAAACAACTGGAAAATCAGATATATTCCGCAAAGATGTTCTAGGCCACAAACTATGCTGTAAACTGGGTAAACTAGGAAGAATACCGTTAAATGTTATCAGTAAGGAACTATCTTCAATTTTTAGGTTGGAAATTATGAAAAATATTTCCGCTACTTACTTCTTTTAATGATTTTGATATCAAATAAAAGATTACCCCGTATGCCTTTAAATTGAAAAAAAAGAATAATGTAGAAGTATTAAAATATTTGTTTCTAATTACTTTAATTCCCTTTCCCAAGAATACCACACAAGAAAACCGCGGCATTCCCTTCTTTACCAATTTTCTTCCTTAACCAATTTCGATAATTTGGTATCAAATGAAATATGCATGCCTTTAAAATAAAAATGAATGAAGTGCATGAAGAAGTATTAAAATTTTAATTAGATAATTTTCAACAACACCGAGAAAAATGCCATAGAATGAAAGTGTATAAAATAAATAGAATTCTTCATTTATAACTAAAACATACCTTATTTAAAATGGCACATATGTGGTTATGAAAATAACTCTCTTGATTTCAGAAAGAAAACACAGTGTTGCCTTTATATCATTATTCTTTAAACAATTGTCTTTTTGGGCTTAAGGTGTGACCCCCTCCCACCGCCTAATGGTCAATTGAAGGGCTGCAACAGATAAGTAATTAAGATTTGTACATAGTACATAATCATCTACAAATATTTTCTATATATTACATATACAGCAATGTATGCAATTTTGTAATTCAACACAAATTAACAAAATAAAACAGAAAATATTGCGTTAAAGTTGCCACTTAAAACCCCCACATAGCGCGCACAGCGATATGCCAACATTTATCAGATTTGAGCAGAATGTTAGTGAAAAAAGACCATGACATGCGATTCTCTACATGCTATTTTCCTTGGGTTAATTAAAGTATGGTGAGTATTTCACGAAAATTCATAAACATTACATACAGGAAGAACAAATTGCTAATTCAAAGAAACGACCATGACACGCAGGCCGGTCGGTGCCATTTACCTTGGTTTATAACTTTGTGTCTTATATTGCTTATAAAGAAAAAAACCTCCGAACTAATACAAGGACTTTTCCTAAACAAAATCAGGCAAATAGTGTTTAACTGTTGCCCATAGAAAATGGTGTTTTTAACGAATATTCTTACACTTCATATATTGTACAAAGAAAAAATAGCCGGTCCATAAAACGACCGTGCCATGCTGGTCTCCAGAAGCTATTTCCCTTGTGCCTAACATTGCTGTAAAGAAGAACATCCATTCTAATGCAAGGACTTATCCGCAACTGAATCAGAGGAATGATGTGATATAACGGTTGCTTTCAGAAAATAGTGTACCTTTATATTACGAAAATTGGGAATGATTGCACTACATATGACGTCTATAAATAAAAAATAAGCAAGACCTTCCCACCATATCTACGTATAATCAATACCTTTCGTATGTAGAATGTCTTTTATCATTTTCTATTCGGAAACTATGTTTTCTCGTGAAAATCTGTTTATTTCGGATAAAAGTTTTTATGACAGAATGATACACAAAAGAATAAAGTATAGATTGCTTTGTGAAAGTGATCCGTAACCATGTTGCTATTTTTTTTATACCATGCACTTATGGATCTCTTCAGCACATATGGAGCTTAAATGCAATTTTGAGCAGTGATTCCTTCGTTTATAGCCAAATATCAATAAATGTTTAAATCGGGATTCGTTCGAATGTTGAGAATCGGTCTGTGGCGAGATTTCGTAAAATCGCTGTATTTTGAGTCCGTTAAATTTAGTGACATTTTCTTCATAATATGCTTTGCATGTTTTGGACACACCAGAACCCACGACGGAAATAATATCTCGATGAAGACTGCATAGAAATCCAAAAAAAAAATGGGTAATATAGAGGAGAGTCAGGAAGGTAGAATCACATTTCGATTTTCAAAAGGTTTGAATTTTATATAACTGTTTAAAAAGTTGAAAACTTTCACTGCGATTGACCTTATTACACATTCACATATGGTGTTATACTTCAAATCTGGATGAGCGGAAATCCACATATACTTTTTACTTATATTGCTTATAAAGAAAAAACCTCCGAACTAATACAAGGGCTTATCCTAAACAAAATCAGGCAAATAGTGTTTAACTGTTGCCTATAGAAAATGGTGTTTTTAACGAAAATTCTTACACTTCATATATTGTAAAAAGAAAAAATAGCCGGTCGATAAATCGACCGTGCCATGCTGGTCTCCAGAGGCTATTTTCCTTGTGCCTTACATTGCTTGTAAGAAGAACATCCATTCTAATGCCAGGACTTATCCGCAACTGAACCAGAGGAATGATGTTATATAACGGTTGCTTTCAGAAAATAATGTACCTAAAAGTTATATTATGATTGCACTGCATATGACGTCTATAAATAAAAATTCCCACCATATCTATGTATAATCAGTACCTTTAGAATGTAGAATGTCTTTTATCTCTATTTGGAAACTATGTTTTAAGCTCGTCTCGTGAAAATCTGTCTACTTCGGATAAAAGTTTTTATTACAGAATGATACACAAAAGAATAAAGGATAGATTGCTTTTGTTCTAAATTCTTCTCTCTCGTAATTTATAATTTCTACTACTTCCATAATTTCACATATTTGCATAAAATAAACAATAACTGTTTTCAGTTTCATTTCACCATTTATTTACTTGAAAGTGTCCTAAATTCTAATCTACAATTAATATTTAAAGTTACAGAGTTTTTCTTCCTCACACATGGTTGATAAGTCACTGAGAATTTTATATCTAACTCTTAAGATCTCATTCTTGAAACTTCAATCTCGAATCCTGAATCTTGACTCTTCAATCTAGAAACTTGAATGCCCCCAGAAAATCTTGTCCCAGTATTTATATGAAATACCTGACTTTCCATATTTGGAGGTTACCTTAGTGTTAATTGACAAATCTAAGCCTTCTATATTTATGACGACAAGTGTTGATCAAGTAACTGTACCAGAAACAAACAGACTGATTCCTGGAATATTTATGATGGTAACCAATGATTGAGTTCCCTAAACACAACAATTGCAGGCCTCTTGTCCATAATTTATGCAGGTACCTGTTGACAGAGTTACCATACTAAAATCTCCCAGACTGATACACAGTCTAGCCCCAACAGATTTATAGTAATAAATAATGACAACAAATGAGGTCTCAATTCTCATACAAACTCAATCATTAAATCAAACCTTAACCAGGTGCCTTGCTAAAACTACAACACTTTGTGAAAGTGATCCGTAACCATGTTGCTAATTTTTTAATACCATGCACTAATGGATCTCTTCAGCACATATGGAGCTCAAATGCAATTAAATATCAATAAATGTTTAAATCGGGATTCGTTCGAATGTTGAGTATCGGTCTGTGGCGAGATTTCGTAAAATCGCTGTATTTTGAGTCCGTTAAATTTAGTGACATTTTCTTCATAATATGCTTTGCATGTTTTGGACACACCAGAACCCACGACGGAAATAATATCTCGATGAAGACTGCATAGAAACCCAAAACAAAAATGGGTAATATAGAGGAGAGTCAGGAAGGTAGAATCACATTCCGATTTTCAAAAGGTTTGAATTTTATATAACTGTTTAAAAAGTTGAAAACTTTCACTGCGATTGATCTTATTACACATTCACATATGGTGTTATACTTCAAATCTGGATGAGCGGAAATCCACATATACTTTTTACCGAAAGATCCATATGGGCTTCCACCCCCGTGCATTTGAATATTCAATGACCTTTTGTCGGTAATTGTTGGATTCCAAAGTAAATCATACGGATTTTAAAGTATTGAATCAACGATATCCATGGTTTAGTTACAGATACAACACTTGCTTAACTAGCCTCAGTGATAAGAAGTTAAGAATGTTAGTTTTAAATTAAAGGTTATAGGATCGAATATTAATGTTACATTTTTTCTTAGGTTTTTATATATTTATTATATTTTGCGAAACTTGACTTCTAAGTTTTTGTGCATGCCAATAACCCATTGTACGACTGTACAAAATAAAATAAAAAAAATACATATATCTACATCTTTATATAAAAGAAAAGACACAAGAATAAAAGAAATGATTTATCTACTAATACCGCATATGATTACAAAAGGTTATTAAAAAAAATCTGAAATAAAAGTTTGTTGAGGATTCGAACATGCAACTTTGCAATTACTATGCTATCATAGTTACCAAAATTCCACCGGGACGTTTGTATAAAACAAAGTATCAAGAACTTTCCTATCATTTAAATTCCGTTAGTAAATCGCGCATATTTTATATACATGTATCTGTTATCAATATCAATTCACGTTTTAAGTACTAACCTCTTAAGTAATCCCAAATTTATTTATTTATTTGGTGACATAACTTGAATCATGTCTGTTAAAGACGAGTTTATGTATATGATAATTAAATTGTAGCATCATTATTGCGTTTTTGCCCTACGCAGAATGCGCACGCGCGAAATGCAATACCCGTTACTATCATTAAAAGATCTATAGATAGAAAAGTTAAGGATTAAAACGTGTGCTTTTTACAGAGTTTCAAAGGGAAGAAAAAAGACAATTTGGAATTATTATTATTATTATTATTATTATTATTATTATTATTATTATTATTATTATTATTATTATTATTATTATTATTATTATTTTGATACTTCTACTTGATTCATTTTATTTTAGAGGCATGTCCAAAAAACTTTGAAAAAGTAATCTTTCATTTGATATAGCAGTTTGATGCGGGTGTCGTGTTTTTCTTAACATTTCAGAGTGTTGTTTTGTAAACTTTGAAACAAATATTTTAATACTTCTACGTTCTTTTTTAAGATATCTCTAGAAAGCGTATGAGGAAATCGTTCTGTGATACAAAAATGATTAAAATTATTTAAGAAAGAAATAAAGAAGTTAGTAGGGGCACCGTTTTTTTGTATTATCAAATTTCAGTGTGTAGTTTTCAGAGGAAAACCCGATAAAATTTGGAAAAAAATAATAGCCTAATAGCTAATGAAGTAATCTTTCATCATTAAAATTGGTCAAGAAGTTAATGGGAGTGCCGTGTTTTCGAGAAATATGGGAGAGGCTCCGGGTTTGAAGAAGAAGAAGAAGAAGAAGAAGAAGAAGAAGAAGAAGGAGGAGGCGGAGGCGGAGGAGGAGGAGGAGGAGAAAGAAGAGGAAAAAGGAATATGAAAAATCATCATCATCATCATTATCTTTCTTTTGCAAATTTACTCTCATGATATACATGTATATACAGTTACATGTATATATAAGTAAATTACTAATAACATAGCAAGATGATGTAACTGCAAGTATTTCTTTTCTTTCATTATTAATGAATATCATTCATTAAATGCTCGATTTACAAGTTATTTACTTTTTTCAGACATTCTGCTTTCAAATATATAATTGTAGGAGATAATTAACGTATAAATAATACTTGCAATCTCGGGAGAGACAGTGTCAGCATCTATTACATAGTATCCATAAAGTTAGAGATAATATTTTTTATAAAAATTTAACATACATGAAATTTTCTTCCACACACTGATCTACACTGGATCTATGTAGTACATTTATATGATTTTAATTTATTGCAATAGTAACATAACATGACACAAAACATTGGAATTATACAAATAAAACAAATGTTACTTTTAATTAAACTATACATTTGAACGCATTTAAAGCTACATGCCTCCAGATGATTCAAAATATTTCAATAAAATCAAACTTGAGAAAAATGTCCCAAGATATAAGGAAAAGTAAAAAGTTTCAAGATTCAGGTAATACTTAACATATTGTGTGCGATTAATAACTGATTTTTCAGTATTTACAACTATATTTCTACTGCGTTACTAACGCAGTAAACGCTCTTTATGCATTTTTTGACCACTTATTTGGTAATTTACGTGGTTCGTAAGTGCCATTGGTAATGTGTAAATTGCTTCTTTTTTGTTACTTCACAATATTATACATTCAAATACAATTTTAAAATTTTCATGAAAATTAATTAGCATCAATCTGGAGGTGTTTTAATGCTTGAAATTTGATACAAGTAGGGCCAGTGTATCAATTGAAACTTACAAATTTACAGTATATATTTTATTTTGTTTTCATTTCTTTATAATCATCGTGTTACTTTACAGTATAATATACGTATGTACAATTAATATTAGGCCTACACATAGAAATACAATGTATCAGTAAATTAACTTATGTACGTTTTATATCTCACCGAAATTTGCATTGTGTTCGGTGCAACACAATGGACGAAGCAGTTTTGATATCTTTCAAAAGATTGTTCGAAATTCCACACAAAATCAAAACTTTTTAAAACTGTGTTGCAATTACCAATTAAAGGTATAATAAGGAGAAACGTTCAGGTGAAGAACTGGTAAGGGAGAAAATAATCTGACTACCCCCGAGAAATGGAATCGGAAACCGAGTCTTGTTTAAGGCCCCGAAATGGACAAACCGTTTTCATTTCCCTTCAACAGTTAAAACTATTTGTCCAAAGAAAATAAGTTGTATTAAACACAAATAGTAAATAAAAAAATGAAAAACATTTGCCTTTAGATTTTCATTAACCCTTTAAATCTACCATAAAATTCTAAAATTCCCTCACGCTAATCATCTGGTTAAAAATTTCATTCTACCTCTTGGGTACAGTGTAAAACGGTAAACAATTTAGGCCCTTTTTATTATCCTCTAAAAGCACTACTGTAGCCTATCAAAGGTGCAATTCGAATACTTTAAAATTTTTTAAAATTTTAGTTAAAAGTAAATTGTATTCCCTTTTTTCTCGCTTTCTCTGGGCCCCTACTGAAATAGACACTTTTAAGCAAAAATTTATGTATGAAATTTGGGAAGGATAAATTTTTTCAAATTTTATATCCCCACGAGTCACAAAGTACAAATGGAAAAAGGAAAGGGAAAGGGGGCCCAAAAACTACAATATTTGGGTTTTTTAAACACTTAATATTTTCTTTGTTAAGTAAACTGTTTTTAAACTTTTTTTCATCAGTTTTAAAATAAATGCATTCATTCAGGAAAACGGTTTTAAAATAAACCCAAGGTTAAAGGGCGAAACGGGAAATTTTTCCCTGTTTTTTGTAAAAATTCTCATCACTTTTGGGGGAAATGGTAGACAAATTTTTGGGGGGAAAAAAACTTAAAAAGGAAAAATTTAAAGCCCAATTTCATGTCTTTTTAACTTTATTCTCTGGATGATTTGAAATCTTCAGTTTGCTTAAAGTTTTAAATTTATTGGCCCCAAAAAAAAGATGACCAATATAAATTTTTTATATTTTGCATATTTGTTTTTCTTTTATAAACAAGAATTAAAGGCTTAATACTTTTTGTAGATACTTAAATTGGTCATCTGCCAGAATCAATCAGAAAATACATAAGTTCCTCTTATTTGATAAGGCAGACTGGGCGAATATAAAGGCAGGAATAGTTGAATTTTTAAATTTGAATAATATAGACAATATGAATGTTCAGAAACTTTTGGAGGTTTTTAAAACATGTATTTAAAATCTTGTGGAGAAATATATATTAAACAAAATTGTTTCTGGCAAACAACACCAAAAAGCTAATGAAAAACGTAATTTAGACTCTAGGGTTAGTTAGTTGTACTTTCTTTAGGGATTCTGAATTTCTCTATTTTATTGTCACATCCGTGTTATTTGTGCCGTGTGGCGGCTGTAAAAACTCTCCCCGTACATTTAATCAATGATGTTATATTTTCGACCCTTGAAGATCGTTCAGTACGACAATATTGTTGTGTATACATGTTATGTGGTAATTTTAGTCTCTTCTTTTCGGCCATTTCAACTTTGGTGGTTCCAGTATTCCTACTTGAATACTGTATAATCACCCTTAGGATATGTTGCCATTTTAAATTTGTCTTTTGACGTCTTATCTGTGATATGCAGACCTCATAACCTCAGACCCCCTTTCAAAATTCCATTTTATTTAGTTCCGCCCATTGTTTTCTCGTTTAGGGCACACACATTCTTTTATTTGGGGACCATATGCCGCTTTTCATGGAATGGCACTATTGTGTCGCATTGAACGGCCATTCTCAGTTAGAATTTACACCCCTGTCAAAATTTGATAAAAAATGCAGATTAGCAAAAACGCAAAACTGTTAGTCTTTTTACAAACTAAAACCATCTGTGAAGTTCTACTGAATTTTTTTTCAACATCATATAAGTAGTTTTTGTAAATCGGCGGTTTGAAAAGTGTATCCATTTTACCTTTTTAAAATGCCGGAAATGTTCGTGACAATGTACCTTTTAATTTAAAAAGGGCTGCTTATAATTGCGTTGATGATATCTTATTGGAATTTACTTTTAAATATCACATGATACATAGATTTCTAATTGTACAATTGATATTACGAATTACTTGCCTAATTAAGCTTATATACTTTTTAAAAACCCATATGCAAAAAGTGCAAATCAAGATATACTGCTTAACTGTGATTACGATTTGTCTCATTATTATAAAAGCTACGACCCAGTGTAATTAGTATAGTTCTTGGCATAAATAAAAACCGTAGTATCACTGCTTGCAATTGTATGCGATGTATATGCTTTATTATCAGGTAAATGATCACCTTGCTAAAATTTAAGTACTATGTAAAGCTAACGAACCTTTCAACCATAAACGCAAACAAAAAAGAAGCCCACTTAATATCCCAAAGCATACATATAGACATCAGACAATGATATTTAGTATAAAACCCATTAACTTTCTTGACTTTATAGTATATTCACAATTTGTAGTACAATAAAGCATCGAATAGTATCTAGTGTAAAATGATAGTAACTAAAGACATAGCAATACAGCATATCAGTCTAATACAATTGAAACAACAACACCTTAATTAAAAGATAAACATGTATCAAGAAGTAGAACAGTTTACCAGATCAAATACATTGCTGGTGCTAAGAATTTAATCATAAATTCACTAACTTTTTCAATTCAGATATGGTATATAAAATAACGAACCATTCATTGTCAAATCAAAATTTTGATGCTAATATAGATACATTTATATTCAGATATAAAGTTCGGATATAGACATTCGAATACAATTATATTCATTACCTAATGATAGCTATAGTAATCTTTTCATTTCTCAAAAACAATATTAAATTGGAATGGCATCTGTAGTAAAACAATTTATAAATGTTTTTTGAAATCTATAACAACTAATTCAATCCAATGAAAACGTATCAATATGGTAATAATACTAGATTCTACTTTTAAAACAAATACACATAAGCTTTTTGCGAAGAGAAACATTCAGCTAGTATAAAATACTAGCTATATAACGCAAGCATATCAAATTATAGGATCGGAGTCAATTTCGCTAATGATATGTTCGTTATTCACCGAAACTGCTTTTTTTGCAGCAAACAAAGAATTGACCAATTCAATGTTGTCACCTCCCAATTATTTAAATGACCTCCGCGAATATCTTGTTTCTCTTGGCTTCATAACCTTTTAGGGTGTGTCCTTGGGTTCAGCCATATCTTTTCTTCGCCTACTGGACATTGCAATATGTCACGCAAATATTAGTTTTCAAAAGATTAATCACAATTTCACTACATTAAAGAAGCAAAGAATTTTTTCATGCTTGTAATAATATATTCTTGATATTTTTTTTCGAATCTTCTTGTTTTATTAATTTACTGAATTGCCGCATGTTTTCAGGTTTAGATTTCAGCATAATTGTCTGCACTAAAAGTAATTCCAAAGATACATTCGTCTAGCTTGAAAAAGACGGGATTTTTTAATTGAAAGGTTCGTGGCCCAATACAACGAACCTTTCATTGAGTTAAATGTTTATTTTATCATGTTTCCCTCATCATGATAATTTATCTTTATATAATTGTTTTAAATTCACTTCATATTTTGAATTTACAATCACAAAAATATAATGTTTATTTGTTTTTTTTATAAAAACAAGCCTTTCAGGCGAGTACGAGGTTTATTTTTTACATAAATATTTTTCAGTTGTAACGTCTTGTAAAAATCAGACATTCTTTTGATGTTCTTTTTCTGTATAAATAAGATATACTCACAAGATTTTTCTTAAATAATATTATATACATTACAGGATAAGATATATTATTTTATTCATATAAATTATGATAGGAAAGGTTCGTGACTAATGGTCACGAACCTTTCCTTGTTTGTAATCCGGCATGGTTTTGATAAACATCATACAAATATAAATTCGCTTATTTCATTTGAAAACAACATCGTTTGTGATACAGTAGGCAATAGAAATTTTTCTTGAAATTTAATAATCATGAAAAGTATCAATATCACTTGCCAAAGGATTTTGATGGGAATTTCGATCATGTTTATAACATGCGCTGCGAATAATAAGCAACCATTATAGAAAGCACTGAAACATTTCAACCCAAATGACTTCATAGTACATATGTTTGTTAACCGCAGCCGTTTACAAACAAGTATAGTGTATGCGGCATCGAGTAAAATATATCACCGCACGAACCTTTCATCACGAACCTTTTCTCAGCATATTTCAGATTCAATAATGTTGTTTATACAGCTTCAAAATGTTTCATTTTTGGCATACTATACTAATGTTTACGCAACTTAGAACATTTCATGTGCTTGGAGTACATATTGCAGTCATAAACCCTTAAAATCAGATAACGAACCTTTCAATTTTAACCCAAACCACATCACAACGTTAAATTCTACATAAATAATAACAAAATTGTGCACACTATGAACATGGTGATAATATGAAAGTATTATATTGTGATATTAATACAAAAATGAACATGTAATGTTGTTTCAATGATAAAAACACTTCACTTGCAATATATGGTTAAAAGGATAACGAACATTTCATACTATCCGGCGACAAACACTAACCCCTTACCATTTTTTATGAGTTATTGTTACTGAGATCTAATTTACAAATTTATAGTCGTGAATTGTTCCAAAATAATACGGCATGAAACAAAATTAAAACAATACAATTAAAGCATCTAAATACACGTTTATTTTTTATAAATTGGACGGCGACAATCACGAACCTGTCATTTTCGTAACTTTAGGTGAATATTATTAAACAATTATTCATGATCAAATGGCGAGTTATTGTGTGTTATTTAAGGTAACATCTACCTTCTTAAACCAGCATAGATTTACAGGCAAATAACCTGCAATAATGAGGATAGACGGTGGCGACAAGTAAAAACTAAGAGTGTAAATTCTAACTGAGAACGGCCGACAAAATGTTTTTTTGTTTTTTTTTTAATAAAGGGATATTTTATTGCATAAATAACAAGGTTAAACACATTTTACACTGGCACCTTTGTAATTAACAAATGCATGTATACATATTTTATCTGATTCCACAAAATATGGGTATATATTTACTTATTCAAAATACCAATGATTGTTTTAAGCGTGGAATTGATTATATTTCCATTCCAGTCCTACGCATAAACCCAAGATTTCCAGTTTTCCCCCAAAATTTCATATCTCTGGCCAGTGATGAGCATTTAATTATAATTACATGGCTTGTCACAGAATCACTGATAGCAGCACCCTAGAATGTTTTATGATCCTATCATGTTTCAAGAATGTATAGTTTTAGCTGGAGGATATAGAGAACATTTTAGATATAAGGAAAACTAAGATTTTCATAGATACATTCAATTTGAAAAAAGTTAAAGACTAAAAAGACTGGATTACATTAAAAAGAATTTTAATCACTTACAACTCACAATGACAGGGATACAGTGTTGGGATATAGTAAAAAATTAATTTTAGAAACAAAAATATTGAATAGGTTTTTTATTTCTAAAATTTCTTTTTACACTATCCCAACACTTGCACTAATGTATAATTACTTTCATGGTAAATGCATATCATGCCTCAGACATTTATATTATTTTTATTTTTTTCTTAAGGAGCAAAATAATGTTTAGTAATAATAATAAAAATAAAGGGTTTAAAGCATTATTGATGCTTATCATTCAATTTGATTGAAAAGTAGCTCTGAAGTGAAAAAAAATTGTAAAAAAAGGTAGCAAAATGTAACCAAAGTAGTATTTTGACTTCCATACAAAATACTAAATCACTTTAACTTTACCAATTGAAAAAGAGCAGATAATAGTAAAAATTTGATGACCTTTAAGTTATTGTTAGGAAACCATAACTGGACACCAAAAGTCACAATATCTGCCAGAGGAGCCAGGACTCAGGACAATGATAATACTCAGAAATATATGAATTTTCACTAAATCCCATGTTCAAAATTTAATGGAGATAATACTAAAATACAGGAGTTATAAATCTATTCGCACCTGATATAAGTGTTCAGAAACATATTTTTAAGTCCAAATTTAATGCGGAAAATTCTGAGTAAAAAAGGATGATGATTCTGAAAATATTGACGCTAGAGTTATGTAGCTTGTCATGTTATTGTTTAAAGTTAGAAGTAAATTCTTTCATAAATAAAGAAGTAAGAGCAAAATATAAATATATAAAAATAATATATAAAGAAGAGCTGTCACAGAACGTGACAAATGCCCCTAAAGGATTCTAGTTATGAACCACCTATAACATGTTAAGTGTGGTGGTAAAAATTGACAAAGTTCGAACCCCAGCTGAGTGACCTTTAAGTTAGAGAAAGAAACCTTGGTCTTGTTCACAACACATTGTCCATCTATGGTGACTTTATATATTTAAAAAAAAAATGAAACTTTCATGTATATGGAAGTTACAGAGCGGACACAACAAACACCATTTATATGTCTTAAGGGCAACACATCATACATTTATGATAATTTCATATGTGAAATAAAACATATTATCCTTTCATGCATATTAGTTTCAGAGCATACACGGCCATCTCTGCCTATTTGTATATTAACATCAAAATTGAAAGTTTGAACCCCCACAGTGACCTTGACATTAGTCGTAAGAAACCGAGCCTTGTTCGCGACACACCATGCATCTATGGTTATTTCATATATGAAAGAAAAAATAAAATCCTTTCATGCATATAATATAGAGAAATACAGAAGTTTCAGAGCGGACAGAACCACCACCTTTTATATTTATATAACATAAAAAATGACAAAGTTTGAACCCCAACAATGACCTTGACCTTAGTCGTAGGAACCCGAGTCTTGTTTGCGACACACCTTATACATCTTTGGTTATTTCATATATGAATAAAATTAAAATCCTTTCATGTATACTGAAGTTTCAGAACGGACAAGACCACCACTGTCTATATGTATAAAGCCGGACGGACTGACAGACGGACGGTTCGATTTTAATATGCCACCCTTCGGGGGCATAATAAACATCTAAGTTCAAAGGGGAAATAATTCTGGAAATATTCATGCTAGAGCTATGAATATTGTCACACATGTATAAGGAACATATATTTTTAAGTTAGAAGTAGATACCTTAAGAAATAAAGAAGTTAGTAAAAAGTAACATAATTATTTTGAGGAAAAAAATGAGTTCATGGGGAAATATTCTGGAAAAATATTGGTGCTTAAGTGAACAACATTGTCACATATGATGTAGTTGTTGGTAAGGTACACATATTTGAAAATTTAGGTCAATCCCTTATGATGAAATGAAGCATAGAGTAAAAAATAACATTATTTTATGGAAAATTATATGTTCAAAGGGAAATTGTTCTGTAAATACTTTTTTTAGTTTAAGACCTTATCGCATGATGTGTATGATGATAAGATATACATGTGTACATACAGATGTATAATGAAAATTAATGACCCTTTGGGCGGGCCAATTTTTATCCCAGGGCTTTGATCGGAATAAACTTGATAGACACTCAGTATAAGATGTTTCATGCCAAATATCTAAGCTCTAGCTCTTTGGATTTTTTAAAAGAAAGGTTTATATATTTTTTTTGGTTGCTATGGCAATCAAAGTTCTGCATGGGATTTTATTCTTTGAACACCTTTGGTAGAGCTTTATGCAAGGTACACTCCTGCAAAGTTTTAACAAATTTGGCTAAGTGGTTTAGGAGTAGAAGTTGTTTAAATGAATTTTTGACGCACGGACATTGTCCTCAGATGAGCTAATAAAAAAGTTAGGGATAAAATATTTACTGCACATCTATAGGCATTAATTTAAAGTATGTACGCTGACGTCCACTTACAAACCAAGGTGAGTAGGACAGCTCTCCATATACTTTATAGTCGAGCTTATAATAAAAATATCACTTACCTTGGTCACTTAGTTAACAGTCTTGCACTTTGCAGTAAAAAAATACAATGTTTTTTTTTTGCTTTTGTTTTTTAGCGTTATTTTTTTTTGGGGGGGGGGGGGGATGAGTAACATGAGTAACAGTGACACTTAACTATGAAAGTTTATTAATTAAGAAGATGAATATCACTTATAAAGGTATATCCCAACATATAATTCATTTAGTAGCTAAAATTTATTAGTGATATTAAGTATATTTACAAATAATTCAATAATTGCTAAAGTTCACAATTCACTTGGGCCGCATACCCAGAGAACAAAACATCGATAAAAAGTGAGTGTATCTTCAGAAATTTGATCCTTCAACGTTAGATAAGAACACAGAGGACCAATTAATGATGACAAGACTCTCAACTCAGTGGACGTGTTAATGGGAGATATACAGTTAATAGTGATTTACTAGCTGATAAGCCCTTACTGAGATTCAGCAGGCTGGAAGGGTTTATGCGTAGGACTGATTCTGCCTGCAGAGTATATTTGTATCGCAGTTTTTGCGCTTGATGCGATTGGATAAAAAATAATTTTGGGTAATCCCCAAAGTTCTGGTTCCCGTTTGCGTATTCGACTGATCGAAATAAGTCAACCGAGTTCAAGCTAAAATCTCTTCCTGATTCACATTTTTGTTTACAATTTATTCTTCCTTGAACGTATTCGTGCAAAAAAAAAGAAATATTTTAAAACCGATATGTAATCCAAAACTCGGAGGAAAAACAGTTCTTGAAAACTAATACAAGAGACTCTTATTTAACACATTTTGACTGTTTTGACATTAGATTTCGCGAGTGAGCTAAAATGTGTATGGATAATTAACAAGGTAATTCAAATGCTATATAGAATTTATTTTTAGAAATTTTATTGTGTAGGAAACTACGAGCTTATAAGTTCCTCGAGTACGTTTCTGTAGCCAACTAGTAATAAACGTTAAAGAAATTAAAGTTTCCTGCTTTAAAGGAAACCACTGGTTGGCCCTGACTGGGTGTGAGCCCCACGCAGAAAGTGCTCAATGCTAGCCCGACACATTTACTACTCAACCACACTGCCACACAAAATATTTTAATTTATAACAAATTTCGCCTTAAATAATCACCCTATCAATATCAATATGAATTTTAATTAATATACATTGATCATGTTTATCATTATTATGTTTATTACTTTGACATTGTAGCTTACCTGACACAAAATTCACTATCAAGACGTTCAAATTCCAATATTATGTCAGCTGTTTTTTTTGTGTCAAAATGCCAAAATCAAAGAAAATAAAGAAAACAAGATCTGTCAATGGAGCCCCCAAGCAGGGCCTAGTAGAGGAACCATGTCCTTTGACTTGCATTAAAGCATGGTTACCATAAAAATAAAGAGTGTTACAAGAGTATAGAAACATAAACAAATATGTTTTCATATTCTCTTTGAGCCCAATTATTTAAAAAAAGCATCCATGAATGAATGAGACACAACCATCAATGTATTATTTTGACATTCAAGTTTTCAAACACTTGACTCAATATTTCAGTGATTTGCATGTGACCTGTTTTCTTAATGTTCCACAGAAGTAAGCCTAGTTAATTCAAAATCCATTCATTGATGACTGGATATAACCATTGATGTACTTTTATGAAATTATAAACCCTATAAGTCCCAGCATGACCTTGATCTCTAAGCTTCAAATTTATCACAAATTGTTTAAACGAAACTTTTATTTAAGCCAAAATATTACAAAATCTGTCACTGAATGACAAAAAAGAGATTGACTGGCCATGACTATCATTGCACTATCATATCATGACTTTTGACCTTCAAGTACATGTATGAACTTCACCATTGGACTGCTGAGCTAAATTTTGTTCATTGCATATCATCTTAATAAGCAGAATATTTATGCATTTTTATTTTAAAGTCCATCCATGAATGTCAAAGCTATGCACACAAGAAAAACAACCAATCTATTCACTATCATCATGTTCACTATATATGTATGACCTTCACCTCTAAACTGGAGACCTGACCCTATGCACAACACACATCACATTTATGCCAAATTATTATTTTTTATTATATTATATTATATTATTTTTTTTTTTTTAACCCTTTACCTCATATATACACGAAACCACGCACTTTCGACCCCCCCCCCCCCTTTTTTAGGCCTCAAATAGTGAAAAAATGTCCTATTTGGGCCCCAAACACATGTTTTCGTTTGAGAAATGTTGCTTAAAAAAATGAGCCCTTTTTTGGCGCCGCCCCCCATCCAAAGGATACATCAGGGGTTTGCCAGAAGGGGAATGTGCCCCCTTCTGTTAGGTGGGGTTTAAAGGGGAGCGGAGTCCCCCTCATCGCCAAGAAAATTTTGGACTTGTGGGAGGCTAAAAATGGCCCCAGGTTGATCACAATGTAACGTGTAACCAACTCTGAAAAGCCTTTGACTCTATCTCAATCCCTTGAGAAGTTGCAGCACTTTGAAATAAATTTTGATTGAAAAAATCGAGGCAAAATAGTGATTTTTGGCAATTTTGAGATGACCCCTCGTTGCCATGGTAACAGGAAATTTAGGACTGAGCATGTTGTCAAAATTTGTGCCAAGTTTGATTAGTATTGAAGCATTTTTCATAGTTTCATAGCAGTTTGAACTTGTAACAGGAGGCTTTTCAGTGAAAACGGCCATTTTTCACAATATGCTCATGGGGGAAAGGGTTAAAGTATATAGACAAAGACCTGATGACGGCTTATTGTCATCCAAGCATTAAATATGTTTAAATTGTATAAATTGTACTCATTGATTTTAGGACTTTGTCAAGATTGTCCAGTTTTCAACTATAAAAAATGAGTTTCAAGGATGAATGCTTTGCTTAATATATATAAATATGCACTTTTCAAAAGTAAATTTAAACAGGCACTGCACTTAAACTTTCATTTCATTTAGGTGCATATTATAGTTGACACCAGCTTTTATCTTTTGAAATTTCATAATTATATTCTCAATAGCAAAGTATTTGTCATTTTCAAAAACAAAACGAAGCGGAAAATTTTCAAATGCAACATTATGTAAAAAAGAGAAGTCTAAAGATCACAATCCCAAAGCAAAAATAAGAACATGTCATGGAACAAAGGATTGTATTCATTCATTAACACTTCAGGAAATGGAGAAAATATTGCATGATCGCTCATGTCTATCTAGATAAAATCATTCTGCTAAACATTTCGAACTTACAACTGTTGAAAGATTGTTTAACAAGACAGAAAAATTTCACTTCCTTGTATGATAGGGAGGTTATTTATTTACTCAGGTAATTGCGTTATCTTAAAAGGGAGATAAGTTCACTGGCATGGAAATCATTAATTTGGGTATAAAATTTGAAAACAAAGAGCCTAGTTCAACATTTCATTGATGGTGTGGGTTTGTTTTGTTTTTGTTGCTGTTTTTTTTTTAAATTAAATATAAGCTTGCCTAGAGGAAATTGAGTGTATGCCTCCATAACATTATATTTCTATTTAAACTTTTTTTATACCAGCTTTAATTTAATATCAATAATTCCGAACTGATCATTTACTTTTTACCATATTATAAAATGTGTGTAAGTGACATGATAAAACAGGTTTCCCTTATACAAAAAACAAATAATAAAATGCTGAATTACCAAATTACAATGTAGTTGAATACTTTTATGCAAGAATAATGCTGATGCACCTTTTTATATGCCCGAAAGAATTTCGGGCATATTATGTTATACCCCCTGGCGTCCGTCTGTCCGTCCGTCCGTCCGTCCGTCCGTCTGTTAGCAATTTGGTTTCCGGAGCATAACTTAAGTTCCATTTGGCCTACAGTATTCAAACTTCATAGGATGATTGTCCATATTGGGTAAAAGAACCCTAATGATTTTGGGGTCACAAGGTCAAAGGTCAAGGTCACTATTGGCTAAATACTGAAAATGGTTTCCGGAGCATAACTTAAGTTCCATTTGACCCACAGTATTCAAACTTCATAGGATGATTGTCCATATTGGGTAGAAGACCCCTATTGATTTTGGGGTCACAAGGTCAAAGGTCAAGGTCACTATTGGCTAAATACTGAAAATGGTTTCCGGAGCATAACTTAAGTTCCATTTGACCCACAGTATTCAAACTTCATAGGATGATTGCCCATATTGGGTAGAAGACCCCTATTGATTTTGGGGTCACAAGGTCAAAGGTCAAGGTCACTATTAGCTTAATACTGAAAATGGTTTCCGGAGCATAACTTAAGTTCCATTTGACCCACAGTATTCAAACTTCATAGGGTGATTGCATATATTAAGTAGAAGACCCCTATTGATTTTGGGGTCACAAGGTCAAAGGTCAAGGTCACTATTAGCTTAATACTGAAAATGGTTTCCGGAGCATAACTTAAGTTCCATTTGGCCCACAGTATTCAAACTTCATAGGGTGATTGCCCATATTGGGTAGAAGACCCCTATTGATTTTGGGGTCACAAGGTTAAAGGTCAAGGTCACTATTAGCTAAATACTGAAAATTGTTTCCGGAGCATAACTTAAGTTCCATTTGGCCTACAGTATTCAAACTTCATAGGATGATTGTCCATATTGGGTAAAAGAACCCTAATGATTTTGGGGTCACAAGGTTAAAGGTCAAGGTCACTATTAGCTAAATACGTAAAATGGTTTCTGAAGCATAACTTAAGTTCCATTTGACCCACAGTATTCAAACTTCATAGGATGATTGTTCATATTGGGTAGAAGACCCCTATTGATTTTGGGGTCACAAGGTCAAAGATCAAGGGATTACTATCACCTTTAAACTGGAAACAGTTTTCGCTCAATAACTCAAGTATTAATCGAACTACAGCTGTAAAATTTTATAGGATTTACAGCTTTATACCCCTGACGTCTTGGTGTCCATCCGTTGTAGCATTTTTACTTACAAGATAACAACTTGATGGTGGTGCTTTCAAAACAGCAACTGTATATATACATGAATGTTCTTCAGCTATAAAGGAGGATTGCTTTTTGAAGGAGGTCATACTGTATTTAATTCCCATGTCTTCCTCACTAAAAAAAGGGGTACTTTCGGGCATATAATGCTCCGCCTAGCGGTGCTCTTGTTGTGCATTAACGTCTGCAAAAAGCACTTAGACTTTTAAGGTACGCTCTGGCTTTAAACACATCCTCATGCTTCTGCAGACATTAAAGCTGCATGCCTCCAGATCAGCGAAAATATTTCAATAAAATCAAACTTGAAAAAAATGTACTAAGATTTTAGGAAAAGTAAAAATATTCAAGGTTCAAGTAAATTATTTACATGTTATATGCGATTAAAGACTGATTTTTCAGTATTTATAACTATATTTCTACTGCATTACTAACGCAGTTCGGAAAGGCTATTTTTTTGTTTGTTGCATATTTTGTCCTCTTTTTTAGTAATTTAAGTGGGTTGTAAGTGCCACTGATAATGTGTTAATTGCTTCCTTTTGGTTATTTCACTAAATAACACTTTTAAACACATTTTCAAAATTTTCATGAAAATTAGCATGAATCTGGAGGCATGCTGCTTTAATGCACACAATGGTGCATTAACCCTCTGTTATAGTTAAGCAAACAAACTTATTAATCAGCATTTGAGAAAAACAATGCTCTGGCATAGCTTTTTCTAGAGTATATTGATGCAATAATATTTTGCTGAAATATATACAAATTGATCAAATTATAGACATGACTTTTTTTGATGAAAATGTATTGCACTTCACTCTTGTTTCTCATCAAAACATTGTCCATATTTTACTTATTAAATGATAACATTAAGGCCTATATTCATTATCTTTTAAAAATACAAGAATTAAAAAAATGGATTTTTTCCACTGACCTAATTAGAGCTTTATGTTTTTATGCCCAACATATTTTATGGGGAAAAATAGGGACAATTATTAATTTTCTTGTCATATGATTTCACCATAAGTCAAGTTCTCAGTATAATATACAATCAATATATGAGATTTAGAAGAAAAAAATCATCTCAAAGACATGACAAGTAGCTAAATTAATAACAGATATTTTATCTCTTTATTATGATGTGGGCGGTTGACTCTTTGAACAGTAACAGCTATAACTTTAGGTCTATAACTTCATACATGAATAAATTCAGGGCAGCCAGTTTAAATTTTTGTATTCTTAACAGATACTGTATTGTTAAACGAACTCCACTGAGGTCAAAAAGCCTAAAAATATAAAATTTGAAGTTTTTACATAGACCAAGTGAAGTACTGGAAATGGAAAAATCTGATAGGGATACTAAAGAAATATACTAAATGTACTGAATTTAAAATGTTTTTTTTTTGTTTCTTAGCCGGAGATGAGTGAAAAGTTTTGCAACTATTCTCATTTTTAGGTCTTTTTGCACAATAAAATTGAACTTACTGGAAATCTGGGTGAGAGAATGATCTGAAAATAAATACACATTTAAATGGTTCAGACCTATATCAAAATGTTAGCAAATCTTGGAAAAAAGATTTCCAGTCCCGTCATGCCAAAAAAACCGTAGCTGAGTCTGTTTAATTTTAGCGCATAAAATGCTGAAACCCCTTAAAATAATATTGGACAAGGTAAATCTCATTGCATAAATGTAGCAAGATATGCTTTGATTAGTTAAGCTGCTCAACATAAATACGAAACATTTACTTTTTTACTGATTTTGACTAAAAAGAAGTTTTAAACACTTAAATTTCTGATAAGGGAAATCCCTTAAGAGCAAGGAAAACAAAATTTGATATTAAAATGGCAGAATTGGTTTTGATTTAGTTTGATCATAAAATGCCACAAAAATTACAACATCTGTTATGATCCATAGCATCAAGCTTGGGTACTCAAAGTGCATGTGTACTGAAATCTTTTAAGACTTGACAAATGTCCTGACACTGGCAAATAAGATATAACAGACAACAAGGCTTTGAGTTCTGTGATGAATTTTTAGCTCACCTGTCACAAAGTGACAGGGTGAGCTTTTGTGATCGCTTTTCGTCCGGCGTCCGTCCGGTGTCCGTCCGTAAACTTTTACTTTAAACGACATCTCCTCATAAACCATTAAGCCAATTTCATCCAAACTTCACAGGAATGTTCCTTTGGTGGTCACCTTTAAAAATTGTTCAAAGAATTTAATTCCATGCAGAACTCTGGTTGCCATGGCAACCGAAAGAAAAAACTTAAAATATCTTCTTTTAAAAAACCCAAAGAGCTAGAGCTTAGATATTTGGCATGAAACATTGTCTAGTAAGTGTCTACCAAGTTTGTTCAAATAAAAGCCCTGGGGTCAAAATTGGCTCCGCCCAAGGGGGTCATTGATTTTCCCTTTATGTATATAGTAAAAACTTAAAAAATCTTCTTTTAAAGAACCCAAAGAGCTAGAGCTAAGATATTTAGCATGAAACATGTTCTAATGGGTGTCTACCAAGTTTGTTCAAATAAAAGCCCTGGGGTCAAAATTGGCCCCGCCCGGGGGGTCATTGATTTTCCTTATTTGTGTATAGCAAAAACTTAAAATCTTCTTTGAAAAAAACCAAATAGCTAGGGTTTAGATATTAAGTATGAAACATCTTCTAGTAAGTGTCTACAAATTTTGTTCAAATAAAAGCCCTGGGGTCAAAACTGGCCCCGCCCCAGGGGTGTCATTGTTTTTAACTATATGTGTATAGTAAAAACTTAAAAAATCTTCTTTTAAAAAACCCAATGAGCTAGAGCTTAGATGTTTAGCATGAAACATCTTCTTATGGGTGTCTACCAAGTTTGTTCAAATAAAATCCCTTGGGTTAAAATTGGCCCTGCCGGTGGGGGGGGGTGGAAAGAAGGAGGTCATTGTTTTTCATTATATGTGTGTAGTAAATACTTATGAAACTCATGAAACATCTTCTAATGGGTGTTCCAAGTTTGTTCAAATAAAAGCCCTGGGGTTTAAACTGGCCCTGCTCCGGGGGGCTATATACAGGTGAGCGACCTTAGGGCCATCATGGCCCTCTTGTTATTATAATAATACAATACCAAAGCCTGTTGTCGATGACTGAATCTTCCCATGTGATAAGTAGCCTGCAAATCTGTGACTCTGATCATGGTCTGTTCCTGGAACCTACCATACTGAACAATGAGTGTAATGTTTCTTGCTCAAGGAAACAAATATGGCTTGCCCTGAAGGGTTTGAAACTTGCAGAATTGTCAGAATTGCAGCCGCTGTCTAACCCTGCATGATCATAAGAGGCATCTAAATGGGTTCTTGTTATTGGAGTATGTGCATCTCTTAGCTCAAGCACGTGAAGTGGTTTTGACTCCTGATGTTGCATTTAGTTTGTAACACCGGAGATTAGCAAAACCATCTTTCCGGTTTCGGCGCCATATGACCTTAACTGTGCTGGTGCCCTGTAAAACCATAAAAAAATTCTTTTATAGATATCAAATTACCATAAACAAGCAGTGGATATTTTTAAATCACAAGCTGGACATATCCATTACACTTGCTCTGCAGGGTACATATTTCAAATTGAAAGAAAGAAATTTAATATGATATGATCTGGCGCAAAATTTGTAAAACCAAGACAGGCTTTTGTAATTTTATAGTTCTGAAGGGCAAAAACACAACAATAAACATGTGTGACCTACATGTACATATATATGTACCAGTTGCAATGAAATCCAACTTGAGGCATCTAATAATAACTTACATATAGAGGAAATCTTATTATTGAAACTTCCTGAATGTAACAATGTATTTGCTTATGTATATGAAAAAAAATATTGTGGTTTAATGCCAAATAAACCACAGTTCCTCAAGTTGGTGATTGTGTTACTCAGCACTGAATTGTCATGTATACCTAAGGCTTTAGTTATGAGTTGAATATTTATACAACAAAAGCTTAATGTTTTGCATTTTCCCATCATTCATTTTATGAGCTTTTTAAAATTTAAGAGCCAGTAAAAGGGACTCCACTGAGCTTTTTTGACATGACGGTACTGGAAATATTTTTTTTTGTAATTATTGCTCCATTTGAATCAGGTCTAGATCAATAGCTTGTGTGCTAAATTTCAGATTGTTCCTGCACTATTTTTCCAGAATAACTATTTTTATTGTGCAAAATGACCCCAAATTGAGAAGTGTTGCAACATTTTTCACTCAAATCAGGCAAAGAATAGCACAATAACACAATGAGTATATTTCTTAATTATTTTTTGCATTCTTTGTGTTTTAAATGCCTCAGGTTAACTATGTAAATAAAAATGAAATTTTATGTTTTTTATGCTTTTGCACCTCAGTGGAGTTCCTTTAATGTTTAATCCCATCGCAAGTGTTGATTGGTTGCTACCACGATTCTTCAGCCGCATAAGTAGTGTAAACAGAGTTTGAAAAAAGCATGTGATATGCATTTATTAAAACAGGAAGCTGTTAACGTTATTGTCATCTGCAACCTATCATTGGATAATAAAAAGTTTACAAACAGTAGTGCATCATGTAATTGTTTGTGAAGTATATATAAGAGGTATGGTTACAAAAAAATACAAGTTAAAACAAAACAGGAAATACCGGTACTTAGGCTACAACTTTTTGTAACGTTTAATTGTTATTTGGATACTTATTTTAATGACTGTGTACTTTAAAACTGGTTTTTGCTACCAATTTAGGGTCAGGGAAGTTTGCACATCCATGCAGTCTGACCAGGCCCTATACAACTGGCCGACCAACTTCAAATTTTCATCTTGATATCCCCAATAGAGGATATTGAATGAGTGTAAGTTCAATACTGAATTTATTGCACGAGTTGAATAAAATTATATTATGCGAGCCTCTGGCGAGCATAATATTATTTTAGTCAACGAGTGCAATAAATTAAGTAATGAACTTACACAAATTTAATATTCTGTTTATCACATACCCAAAATAAAGACCGTTTAAAGTGAAATAAGAGTCATTTTTCATTGACGCGCCTATAGTATAACGCTAACATTTAGCGCGACTTTACACTATGTTTGTATAAAGCTAATGACATCACGTCAAAATATATGCACGGCCGTGCAATACCATTTTTACAGAGTCGCAAAATCGGCACGGGTGTGTGATAAATATTGATAATGGACAGTTCCAAAAATGGAAGCTGGATAACGGTTAAAAAAATCAATTGTTATCTTTATAATTTTTTAATAACAGTGTACTTTAACCAGGAATGAGGAAGTTTCAATATCCATTGATCAAATATATCATCAATCTGTAAACAGTAATATTTTAATGACACACTTCCTAACTAGCTAGCCAATCCATCTCTGTAAAATCGCTGATTGGGCAATCTTACGCAGGCTTAGTGCATGTGTACTCAATTGAACCTCATACTTTTCTTCCGTCTGAACTTGGAGATGATGAAAAATAATTGAGTTTTCAGTCAGACTGTACTTTTGGCTGCTTATCTTTAACATTTTCACATCAGTATCCCTATTGTTAACGAAATCACGTTACAAATTTTAAAGCTAGACTAGTTCATTATGCAGTTTTGGGAATGTTATTGGTTAATATTTGTTATGTTTCGTAACAGAATCGATTTTCTCAACAAAAAAATTTTTGTTAGAGGCATCTGATTGGTCAAAGAGTATACTATACACATATATCTAAAGGCTTTTGTAATTTAAACCTATATTTTTGTGTCTTTACTTATTGAATGAATTAACAAAAAAAGATAATGGAAGAATGATCAGCATTTAAACTTCCTGTTCTAGTTGGGGTTAATTTATGTATGAACAGGATTTTAAAGGTTTTATTACATAGCATTGGGTTATTATTACCTCTCTCTCTCTCTCTTAAATAATTATTTTAGGAATTCTACTAATTTTGATATTTCAGAAATAAAAGTAAAATGGAGTTTATTTTATATTTGTCAGGTAGGATTACTTGCATATGTTTTCTCATTCAAAGGCATAGCTTGGACTAAAATTGGGGGACTTCTAGGGAGTTTTGGGGCATGCACCAACATTTTTTTTTTTTGCTAGATTGTCAGAAGTGTGTTGTGGCATATAATATGGACAATAAATATGTTGTGGCATATTATTATGGACTATAAAATATTCATGGAAATTATTTATATTTTCACTTTCTTGGAAAAAAAGTAAAGGCCCCTGCTTACACAGCCTGCAAGAATTTTACCAACTGTCATAATTATATTATATTAGTAATGTTAAATCGAGTTCACAAGCAATTGAAAGTATGTATATATTGTTAGATGGTAATAACTTTTGATTAGAGTATTTTTGTTGTATGTAATCACACTATTAAGGGAAAAAAAAATTTGAAAATTAGTTATTTATTTATTTTGTGCATTATTAATGTGTTCTTCTATGATTTTATGTGCTGTGACTTGCATTATTATGTGTGTCTGTATAATTTGTGTGTTACAGGTTGATATAAGCATGTTTTAATTCATTTGAAGTACATAGTAAAATGTAGGTGATTTCCCTCATTCTGTTCTTTAAGTAGTTTAATTTTATCAGTTGCGTAGTTGTAAAGAGAATTTTTGAAAAAAATAAAACATGTCCCATGAATTCACTTGGTCAGTTGTTGTTGTATACTCTGTAGAGCAACACATTTTAGGAGTTAAAAAATTTTGTTTGTTGTAATCCGGTGTTGCTTAGGTGTTGCCCTATAGAAATGAAATTTGTTGTGGGGTGTTCCATTGGGAACATATGATATAAATTATTGCTGTATAGAGGCACTTTGTTGAGAGGGTGCACTTAAATTAAAATTTTGTATCCTCTGTATGGAAGTAAGATATATTTACCTGGTCATTACATACAGGGTTTACTAAAACATTTAATTTGGCCACGGGTCAAGCGGGGCATTTTAATTTACAGGCTAAAAACACAAACAATTTTAACATCATTTCAACTGATGATATGAATCTCCAATCTGTTAACTTTATAATGAAAACCATGTCAAAATCATTAATACTTCTATTTTAATATGAATATTTAAATCTATTTGCAGGTGATGAAACTATTACATATCATTATGAATTGGAAGAATATAACAATGGCAGCTGATTACAAACATTAGCTGATGGCGAATCAAGGTGGCCGTGCCTCATACCCACATCTACCTCCTAATACGGGTCAGGATGGAACCGGTCCAACCGGTTCGAATCCTTCACTGACAACTAATCCTAACCAGCTAAGTGTTCATATGTCAAGATCTGCTCCACTTGGTAGTGGTAGCATTACCAATCCTCCAGTTGGCTTGACTAATTCATCGACCACTTGGGGTGCATCAATTTTGTCCGGAAGTCTTTATTTACCAAGTAACAGTCAAGCAACAGAGTCTGGTAGTGGTCATGTAGCAAGTAGAAGTCTACCACTGGGGCCAAATACTTCATGGCCTTTAAGAGGCATACCTGGAGGGAATGCTTCATTGTTGCCAAACACTGGAGTGTCGTCTGCTCCAAACACTGGACTGTTTCAGAATACAACTGCTGGTAGCCGTGACAGTAGCTGTAGCAACAGTAGTAACAGCAGTGGAGGTAGGTATTGATGTCATATAGTATAATAAATATCTATGTGAGGGTTGGTTTGTAGATCTGACAAAAAGAAATTCACAAAAAAAAAAAAAAAAAAAAATACATATGTATATAATTATATCCATTATCTGTTGGTTTAAAACATGTTGAAAATTGTTCCAGTTTTAAATATTTTATTAAAAACTCAAAAGTAAATGATTTCTTTTTCTCTAATTGGTACATTCACGGGTTCAAATCCCAAATTGTAAATGTAATTCTCACTCAGCCTCTCTAATCTACGCAGTAGCCATCATTGTATAAGATACCCAGGAAGGAAGCAGTTTTCTGGCATGACTTAAACATAAGTCTGAGTGGCCGAAAGGGCATTAAACATTACTAGAAAAAGAAAACAAAAACATAAAATATTGTCATTTTGAAAGTTTTAGATAGAATTATTATTTTATGTGGCAAGAGACAAACTTTCATGAAATAATGCAATTATTTGGTGCTTTTAAAGGGACTGAAAATAATTTTTCAAGATTTACGTTCCATTTGATGTACGTTTAAACAAATAATTTGTGTGCAAAATTTCAGATCCTTCGCTCACTCCTTTTTTTCAGAATAATTATTCCAATCGTGAAAAATGATGCCAAAATGAAAAGCGTTGCAACTCAAATAGATTGAAAATATCAAAAAATACAATTTTCAATTAATTTCAGAATGCATTTCTTAATAATCTTTTGCATATATTTTGGTTTTAAGTGTCCCAGTTGATCTGTGTAAGAAATCCAAATTTTATGTTTTTAGGCCTTTGGACCTCAGTGGAGTTCCTTTAATATGAAGATTGTGTATAAACATTGACACTAAATCTTTCTTTTTATCAGGTTGTGATTACGGGCAGATCTTCGAAAATGAAGAAGGGTGGGATCTAGTGTTTGTACCCCAGCGTTCGGAGAAATATGACTGTCCTATATGTTTACTTGTCTTGCGTGAACCCATGCAGACAGAGTGTGGACATCGATTTTGCCGTGCTTGTATTCTTAAATGGCTCAGGTAACTTGTGCTTCTGTAAAAAAAGTTTTAAAGTATAAAGTTTTTTTGTTGATGGCATATTGCGCTCATTTGAGGCATACATTTGCTTATTTCTCAACTCATTTTCTATTTGAGATGTATTTTGAGATGTATTTCACGACATTCCTTAGTTGGATTAAATTGTCATAGAATCTCCACTGTCTTATGTTTTCGCCAAGTCATTACCTATTTATATGTTTGTTTGTTTATCAGAGATAAGCAGCTCCTGTATACTCCATTGAAATATTACACAATCATGCCTATCAAATCAATTGCTGCATGTTAAAACATCAGTAACTTCCTATGCCTTTCAATAAAACAACCTAACAGAACATACCTTGAGGCACGCATGGAAGATCGGGAAACTGAATGTGTTAGCCTCATTAAATAAAGTCGTTACTTACTTACTTATACCCACTGAGCCAGTTTTTCGTCATATACATAATTTTGTAACAAAAGTTCTCTTCCATTCAAAATGATGTCATGTTTTTACCTGTAGCCATATAGTAGACAAATGTATAAGGTTTCAAAAAATGTATTATTTTACTGATTTTGATATCTGGTAAAAAAGTTTTACTTGCTACAAGTTTTAAATTTAGCAATCACATGTGATATCTTAACTGTCTAGGAAGTTGCCTATAATCTCTCTTATCTATAATATTTTATGTCTCTGTTAGAATTTTATATTTATTATGAATGACAATATTTATTATGAATGAAAAAATTCTTGTACCCTACAAATTTACATTGATTTTTTAAAAAATTATTTTGATTTCCACAAATTTACTTTAATTTAGACCAGATCAAAGTAAGTTTGTTAAAAAGAATATGATTTTGATGTTAGAAGTATTCATTTGAAATATTCAGTTACATTAAATATTTTTTTACAAGAAAAAAGCAATTTTGTTCAGCCTTGTCCTAGTAAACGATATTCATGATATTCAATATTTAGTGGTTTCATATTTCTATAATTGTACTAATAGATATATTAAATGCAAACAATGACAGAATTTATCTTAGTTTAATTATGAAAAAACCTTTAAGCTTTAAAGAAACACTCTCAAAATTTTTCCTTTAACCCATTTCCGCATGAGCATTTTGTGAAAAATGACTGTTTTCATTGAAAAGTCTCCTGTTTTACAAGTTCAAATTGCTATAAAACTATAAAAACTGCTTCAATACTAATCAAACTTGGCACAAATGTTGACTGGACCATTGCCTTTGTAACAACATGCTCAGTCTTAAATTTCCTGTTACCATGGCAACAAGGGGACATCTCAAAATTGCCAAATATCACTATTTTGTGTTGATTTTTCCCATCAAAATTGATTTCAACTTCTCGATGGATTGAGATAGAGTAAAAGGCTTTTCAGCTCTGGTTACACATTACCTTATGATTTAACCTGGGGTCATTTTAAGCCTCTCACAAGTCCAAAATCTTCTTAGGGATGAGGGGGGCACATCCCCCTTCTGGCAACCCCCTGATGTATCTTTTGGATAGGGGGCGGCGCCAAAAAAGTGGTCACTTTTTTAAACAACATTTCTCAAACAAAAACAAGTGTTGGGGGCCTAAATAAGGCATTTTTTCACCATTTGAGACAACAAAAAATGGGGGGGATAAAAAAGGCGTAGAAAGGCGTATTTATCTGGTAATGGGTTAACCAACCAGTACTAAGTTGCCATGACGTCTGATCATGTTCTACACTGTTCCCTATTCAGACAGTATATATATTTTTTTAATTTTCCCCTTAAAATGATGAATTGATTGGTCCGGATTGAAGTATGGGCAAGTCCTTTTAAGATATTTAGGTTGGTTAGGGTAAAACCTGTCAAAATTTAATGCATATGGTATATGTTATATTGTTGTTTATGTCAAGAACTTTAATTCTATATTCTTATAACAGTAGGTTGATCTTTAAAGCTGCATGCCTACAGATGAGCCAAAATATTTCAATAAAATAAAACTTGTATTAAGATTTTTAAAAAATTTCAAGATTCCATTAACAACTAACCTGTTATATGCAATCATCAACTGATTTTTCAGTTTTTATCACCATATTTCTATTGTGTGACTAAAGCTGTTTTTTTGCATATTTTGACCTCTTTTTGTAACATATGTGGATTGTAAGTGCCGTTTGCAAGGTGAAAATTACTTTCTTTGTTCACTTGACAATATTTTACTGTTAAATACATTTTCAAAATTGTGATAAAAATTAGCGTGAATCTGGAGGCATGCTGCTTTAAAAACTTATATTTTAATAATTATAGTTATACAGTCACTGGTTCTGAAATAACTTAATAAGGTAAATTTAGTTTTTCTAGGAATATCACCTTATTTCTTGAAAGATATCAGTAGTTTAAAATTACACATGTTCTGATTATGCTCTGATACCCTCAACATACTTATAGATATTTATACTTATAGATATTTAATGTGCATTGTTGGTAGTAACTCGAGTTATAGTCAATGTACAGGCCATTAGTTCATTTATCATATATTCATTCCTTTCCAAGAAGACCTAGATTAATAATTTAATACCTAACATTAAATAGGTTCATTCCATTTAAATAGGTTATCTTATTGTGTTACGGTAATTTGAAGTTTTATTTTGAACTTTAATTTTGTCATATACGTGTATTTGCAGTCATAGACTGATCAATTATTTTGATTTGAATAAATTTCTGTTAGTTTTAGATTTATATTTAAAGCTTCATGGTTTACAGGTGAGAATACAAAGTTTAAAAAAAAATTAAAACTGAAAATGAAAGTTTAATCAGAGTTTAAAAAATGTTTAATAACAATAAATCATGGAAGGCTTTTTTTTTTTTTGCAAAATATTACTGAATAATCACGGTTACTAATGCATTAAATGCTTTTTTACAATTTAAGAAATTTTAGTTATTATAGATTTGTGCCAGTGATTTTTTTCAATTTTCAAAACAACCTGTGCGTGTGGCTTTCTGAAATGGAAAATATAGCACAATAAATCGGAAAAGAAGCCTGAAGGAAAACCTGAAAACAAATTTTAATAACTGAAAATGAAATTTACCAATACATATTATAAAATTTTCAAATTCGTTTCAATTTTTACATGCATGGTACATATGCTACATACTGTTACATGTAGCGAAAGCCATCTATAGGGCAGCTTCCTGTCCTTCTCCATTTTGATGATGAATGTGCACAGGGCATTTTTACGGGAAAATATACCTATTTTGGGCTAGGGAAAACAGCTTTATTCAGCTGTGATTGAAGGGGAAAAAAAATTAGTGAGTGCATACTTGATTGATGAAAAAATTATGGTTAATCACATGATGAAAAAGAAATGTTTAAGAAATTAAATACCGTAATTCAGCTTACTGTTATTGATATACCGTAAGAATTTTCTAGATGTTGGGATATAAAATTGTGGAGAAGTTTTTTATGTCCATTGAGATTTAATATAACCATAAAAAAATACACTATACAAATAGCTTTATATCATGAATATTCATGAATATTAATGACTTCTTAGTACCAGTGTTCAAGGTATGTTTTTCACGACCGTTGGTATCAAATCATATTAAATTTACTGCGTTACATTTCAGGGAATCGGAGGCAAGATGTCCCGTGGATAATCAGTCTCTTGACGAGCGGCAATTATTCCCGGATAATTTTGCGAAAAGAGAAATCCTGGCGTTAACTGTGAAATGTCCCAATCATACAAAGGGCTGTGATCAGACTACTGTTCTTAAACACTTACAGGTGAGCAACTTGATTCATATTTTGTTTTAATCAAATTATGTTTTTGTTTACAATAGTTTTCATCAAGCGGATCATTAATGGTGAGATGATGTTAAAAAGTCTTTTTTATTGTTTTCAGTAATTGTGATGATTTATTTTCCAATTTTGTATAAAAAATTTTTTACAATGCAGTGCTTCAACTTGCAAGCAATTTATGGATTTCATAGATTTCTATGACTTGAATTAACTTAAATGCATCCAAAAATGTTTCTGCATCTTACACAAATATGCCTCTTTAAGAATGTTTTCTTGAAAATTCAGCAAGATCTCTAACTTAATATTGTGGTTACGTCATGAAATCCCTATATGTAATTATATTTTCTGATATTAAGCTTTTTTACTTTCAGATCCATTTAGAAAATTGTGTATTCTCATTAACTCCTTGTCCCAATGAATGTGCCAACATATTATTACGTGGTCGATTATCAGAACATCTTCTTAACCAATGTCCAAAGAGAATGATCAAGTGCTCCCTTTGCCAATCAGAACATGTTGCAGAAAAACAGCAGGTAAACTTGATTTTAACAGTTTTACTTTGTATTATGTAATCCTCCATGTAGTTATTAGTCCCCTACCGGTTTAACCGGAGGGGACTTTAGGTTTACCCTCCGTCCGTCTGTCTGTCTGTCTGTCCGTCTGTCTGTCAGTCCGTCAGTCCACAAAACTGGATCCCGCGATAACGCAAAATGTACTGAAAATATTTTAATGAAACTTGATATATGGATAGATGGCAGTATGGAGATTATGCACGTCTTTTTTTTCTTCCTATGTTGAAAATTCTGGTTGCTATGGCAACAAATAGCCTGAAAATATGGCAAATTGAACACATAAACTGGATCCCGCGATAACGCAAAAAGTACTGAAAATATTTTTATGAAACTTGATATATGGATAGATGGCAGTATGGAGATTATGCACGTCTTTTTTTTTTCTTCCTATGTGGAAAATTCTGGTTGCTATGGCAACAAATAGCCTGAAAATATGGCAAATTGAACACATAAACTGGATCCCGCGATAACGCAAAAAGTACTGAAAATATTTTTATGAAACTTGATATATGGATAGATGGCTGTATGGAGATTATGCACGTCTTTTTTTTTCTTCCTATGTTGAAAACTCTGGTTGCTATGGCAACAAATAGCCTGAATTTCAAGATTTCTGATTTAAATTTTTCAGCTTTTTCACTATAAGTTCTTTATTTCTTAAGGTGTTTACTTCAAACTTTAAATATAAGTTTCTGGTCATCAACCACATCATATGTGACAAGGTTTACAACTCTAGCACAAAAATTATCAGTATTACCTCCCTTGAACTTAGAATTTTTATGAAAAAAATGTTGTCTTTTTTAAATAACTTCTTTATTTCCTAATGTATCTACTTCAAACTTCATATATATGTTTCTTATTATCACTCAACATTTTTGAGAAGGTTAAATACTCTAGCAAGACTATTTCCAGAATTATGTCCCCCTTGAACTTAGATTTTTTTCGAGAAATTGGTATTTTTCACTCCAACTTCTTCATTCATTATAGGATTTACTTTAAAATCCCACATCGTAATAATATGACAAGGTTGTATAAAGATAATTTCCTTACTAGGCAGGGAAACTTAACACATTACTGTGATATAGACAAACTTAGAACTCAAAAGATTTAAGTTCATTCATGTCATTCATTCACTGGTAAAATTGACTGGCCAATGGCCCATCAGAAAGTTGCTGGGGTTCCCGGTAGGGGACTTATGGATTGCTTGCAATACTATGATAATTGCTTGTTTTTAAATAAGAATTGTGCTCCCTGTGCTTAAAACATTGTAGGTTTTTGAATCATAGACTAATACCACTAATGGAATATAAAAAGTTTCAACAAACCTGTGTTAAGAGAATTGATTGGTCTCTTACATTTAGGTTTGAAACATTGACACATTTGTTTTGGAGAAAAAGTTAAGCTCAACATTGTCGTTGTCGTCATTGTCAAAAACTTGAATGGAGCTCATTCAAAAAATTTAAGATTTGGAATACTTGCTTATCATGACATGGTGCAATTGTTACACAAGGGGCATAATTCTGGAAGCTATTTTATTGAGTCATGCCCCGTTTTAACTTATTGCTAGTTATTGCCGTTAACAGAAGAGCGTTAACACCACATTCGGTGCTTTTGTTTTTATGTTTTGCCTAAGTAGTCAATATCAGACAGTTAAATATGATGCAAGAGTGAAAGACAAGGTGTAAAATAATAAACAATGATTAAAAAATAAAAGACAAGGTGTGAAATAGTGAACATTGATGCAATTTGAATTGGTTTTTGGAGTTTTTGTCTTCAAAGAGGATAAATCGCCTTTGATATTATACATCAAAGTTAGAACTAAAACAAAACATGGAAATAAACCAGTCAGATTTAAGATTTAATACTTTACTATGAGCAGGAATTAAACCAAGTACAGTTGTTCTTATCATGCAAAACCTACAGCTTTGTATACAAATAGTGTAGATCTATATGGTGATAAATAAATATTCAGGTGTCAGTATAGGGCAATGTCACTTCCTTGTATTAAGGTGAATGCCAGATACCTTGGTTTGTATACTTTTGCAATGCTATCAATATCAAGATACTTTTGAAGGTGTTTTGACTGAAGGTTTAAATTTTCACTACCTTTATACAGTCATTCTTTACAAATCGTATTGTTTTCCAATTTTTTTCTAGTGACCATGCACTCTGCATTGAAGGTTATTGATAAAGTATGATAATAAAATGAACATGAAGAAAATGTTTAAAAAAATCTGATTAAGTTTCCCAGAGTTTTTGCTAAAGCATGATTAGCAGTCATTTTTATTCCTGTAAGGTTCAGGGAGTATAGTTATTTCCATATTTTGCCAATGAAAGGAAGTATAGTTATTGCTATAACTTGCCAATTAAAGAGGACATGTAAGAATTTATATACATGTATTAGGATTTTATAGAAACTAAGAATAAATATTTGTTCTTTTGTCTTTCTCTTTTTAAGATTTAATTTTGAAATTCAGCACTGATTTACTAATATATATTGACTAATATTATTATCAGGGTTTTCATTACTAACAGATAAGCGATCTATATCATTCGTTGAAATGCTGTTAAAATAAGTTATATTTTCAGCCTGTAGAATAAAGTATCCCCCATGACCCTTGTTCATATCAGATGTTTTTGTTGGCTCATCTGTTGCCTCTGATAAAAATGAAAGCCCCAAATAAAGTGATATGTCCATTGTTTATCATTCCTTCTGCTTTTTCTAATGATTCAGTTTAGTTGGGACATAGACACAACTCAAATGTGTAAAGTTCCAGGGCGTAAAACATTGCATTTTTCAGTTATAGAAGTCAGGGGAGGAGAATACAAAACCATACACATTACTTTAACAAATGTAAAAAAATAAAATAAATAAATTAAAAAAAAGCAAAAAAAAGCAGACTTTCTCTAATGTAAACTATCATTACAAATGATCTTCAATTATACATGTGATTTATATACAACCCTCAAAAACTATTTTTATCTAAATCTTGATAAGCTAGATTATTAAATTAGTGATAACCTTCAAGGAAAAAGCAAATATTTATTCAGCAAAGTTTTTATTATCAATTTCAGATAGATTTAGCTTTCATAATTCATTCAAAATTTGACTTCCTGCTTTACTATCAAACTGCAGTTTTAAACTTGCCAACAGCCAACTGTCAATTCTCTGTCATCCAATTGTTATGCTTAAATAATCTACTTTAAGATTAGATAGTAAAAAGAAATATGGTACACTAATTTGTATGAATATTCACTACCAGGAAGTGGACGTTTCTTTTATGTATAGATTAGAATATTGAAAATAATTTCAGGATATTTGGCAAACTTTCAGTATGTGACAGAAATTTTAAAAACGATATTTGTATTATGGTTTATGGAAGCTGTCAGAATTTGTAAGTGTGTAATTATAAGTACAAAGAAGCTCTATTGCAGTAATTTCTTCCTGCATGATTTGTGCGAGTCTCTGTGGTCAAGTTGTTAACTTAAGGTCAATCACTTCAAGTCTGTAATTGCACAGGAAATAGAAGGTTTTTTGAGTGGGGAGGAGGGGGAGGGGGTTTAAACTTCAATTTCCTGTGGTAATTGTTAGAAAAGAAAGCAATAACACCTTTGGTTTATTTTATTTTTTTCCCCCATGGATTTGCAGGTGACTCACAATAATGTCTGTCATATGAGAATACTATCTGGCTAACAGAAGGTCTGTGAATCCTTTTTTTAGAATCTACTTGTGCCTAAAATACTGCAAAGAGGAGCACATAAGGTCTTCCTCCATCAGTAAAGCTTTAAATGATTTTAAACAAGTCTACTTCTGGTTTTTGCAAGAAAGTGCAAGTTAAAATATATATGCTCCCAAGAAATGTGTAGTGAGCGAAAGTAGCATTTGCTTGTAATCGCAAGGCATTTTATTAGTCAGTTAGGTGCAGCTTTTTGTATTTTAAATGCAATATTTATTACATGTGTAATATTGCGGAAGATATGAACATATTTCTATTTCTAGGAACATAAATTGATGAGCAAGGCTGGCCCGACTATAAACTGTATAAATCAAATTCCCTTAAACTTTGAATGGATTGTTTCAGTTTTAAATAGAGAAGATCCATTATATAAATTCAGCAGGTTAAGACTTTTAAAAAAATCAGGAAGTCATTGGATAGCTGTATGTCAAAATCTGTGACAATGTAGTTATATACATTTTCAATGTTAGCGTTACACATTGACTGTTAACAATTTCAGATAACATTTTGTACGGTACGGTACGTACACCTGTAAATTTGACGTCTGCCATTGTTAACATTTTTTTTTTTGAAAAGCACTAAGCAATCAGATATCAGATTTGTTTAGAACAAAGCAGTCAAATTTTATTCCCACCTCTCAGCTTTAAAGGAACTTCACTTCAAAAAGGGTCCTTAAAACAGTAATTTTGAGGGTTTTTTTACATAGATTAACTGAGATGTTTAAAACAGAAATGTTACAATGCAAAAAAAAAATTAGGATTTATACTCAGAAATAAATTGAGATTTGTATTTTAATGCTTTTCTTAGCCCGATTTGAGTGAAAAACGTTGCAATGATTTTCAGTTCTGGTCATGTTGAAAAATGGTTTTTGTGAAGAGAATAAAATTCAGGAATACATAAAACTGCTGAGTTGGCATGACTGGTAAATATTTGAATCGTGATAGAAATATTCACATCCTTAAACTGTATACTCTGTAATTAATGATAAGTGATCTTGTTTGTTTGTTAATTTTATTTAAACTTTCCTGCTTTCCTGTTTCATGGATAAAAAAAGTTGTATAAAAATCTTATACTGTATTACAAAATTGTAATGAAAGTATATATGATTAATGTAATAATGATAATGTTTCTATTCAACAGTGCTGTATTACTTTGTGTTACAGGAAGATTAAAATATAATACCCATACATCATGAAAACTATATCAAACAATAAAGAAATTTACTTGAATAATTTCCCCACCCCCTCATTTCCAGAAAAAAGTTTTAATTAAAGTAATTTGAACTGTATATACAGATTTTTTTGCATTGGATATTTTAATTCCCGTCTTTCACTTATGTACAGTACAGTAGGTGCTTTTTGGAAGCTTGTGTGTCTATAGGGAAAAATAGATTGGGGGTGGGCAATTTTTTTTATACTTTAAAGAATTTAAGGGGAACAATTTTTTTTCTCCATTTTAGCATGTGCCATCAGCTTGTTTACCAAACACCGAGTTTCTTGTTTATTTTATAACTTTATATGTGGATATGTATTTGAAGAATAACTTAAGCTTTGTTTTAGATTTCATTGAAAATGAGGGCATCCTAATATTCTTGTCATAAGATATTCATGAGTCGTGTCATGACAAAACCAACATAGTGCGTTTGCGACCAGCATGGATCCAGATCAGCCTGCGCATCCCTGCAGTCTGATCAGGATCTATGCTGTTCGCTTACCAATCCTATTACAAGTAGAGAAACTGATAGCGAACAGCATGGATCCAGATCAGACTGCGCAGATGCACAGGCTGGTCTGGATCCATGCTGGTCGCAAACGCACTATATTGCGGCTCAATTATAATATTAAAGGATCTCCACTGAGGTCATAAAGCCTAAAAAACATAAAATTTGAAATTCTTACACGGATCATGTGAAGCACTTAAAAAAAAATTATGAAAAGGAAAATAAATTTATTTTGCTCAGAAATAAATTTAATATAAATTTTTTTGTGCCATTGTTAGCCCGATTTGATTGAAAAAAGTTTTTTCATCTTTTGCATCATTTTGCAGGACAAAACTGATAATTCTGGATAAACAGGTTGACAGAATGATCAGAAAATTTGCACACAAATTATTGATCCATACCTACATCAAATGGTACATAAATCTCGAAAATATATCTAGTTCCATCATGTGGAGTCACAAAAATAGATAATTGTTCAGAGGGGGGGTGCCACAATGGACTAGTGGTTTAAGTAGCTGTCTGATTCTGTTGCCTTTATCTTATTGTGGGTTTGAATTTAGCCAGCCAGAGGGTTTAGATACCTTCATGTGAAGAATCTATCCAGCTAGCTAACAGAAGGTCAGTGGCTCTACTTTGGTCTGAGCTCCACTGAGATCAAAACGCCTAAAGACCTGAACATATGAAATTCTTGCAAAGATCACGTGATGCACTTACAATGGAATAATCTGCAGAAGATTAGGAAGAAGTTTACTCGATTTTTTTGCACGATTTCAGCCCAGTTTGAGTGAAATTTTTTGCAATTTTTCCCTTTTTTTGGTCATTTTGCACTATAAAATTATTATAGTATTATGGGAAAATTGAGAAATTATCTGAAATTTTGCACACAAGTTATTAGTCTAGACCTACCTTAAATGGTACACTCTGAATGTAATGCACAAAGGGAACCTGAGGACTTCCTCCACCATGAAAATTAGATAGTCACCATAATATTTTGTTTTTTGAAGGTGTATAAGATATTACAAAAAAGAATGATTGTATAGATAGATAAGTATTTAATCATGAGGGTGTTTACTTTATTACAACAAACAGGTTTTGTAAGTTGTTATGCGGATATTACTTTTGTTATGAGAACAATGTTATTCTACCCTTTTTTGAAAGTGATATATGGGCTTCTTATTTCATTTTTAGCTCGACTATTCGAAGAATATGAGAGCTATTGTAGTCGCCCCGGCGTCGGCGTCAGCGTCCGCGTCGGCGTCTGCGTTGGTTAAAGTTTTTTGTAAAGTCAAATATCTCAATTATTACTTGAGATATTCAATTGAAACTTACAATAGTTATTTATAGTAACAAGGTACATCAGCTTAACAAGTTGGATAACTCTGCCTACAATATTGACAGAATTATGCCCCTTTTTAACTTAGAAATTTTGGTTAAAGTTTTTTGTAAAGTCAAATATCTCAATTATTGCTTGAGATATTCAATTTAAACTTACAATATTTATTTATAGTAACAAGGTACATCAGATTGACAAGTTGGATAACTCTGCCTACCATATTGACAGAATTATGCCCCTTTTTAACTTAGAAATTTTGGTTAAAGTTTTTTGTAAAGTCAAATATCTCAATTATTGCTTGAGATATTCAATTGAAACTAACAATACTTATTTATAGTAACAATGTACATCAGATTGACAAGTTGGATAACTCTGCCTACCATATTGACAGAATTATGCCCCTTTGGAACTTCGAAATTTTGGTTAAAGTTTTTTTGTAAAGTCAAATATCTCAATTATTGCTTGAGATATTCAATTGAAATTTAAAATTCTTATTTATAATAACAATGTACATCAGTTTGCAAAATTGCATAACTCTGTCTGCAATATTTGCAGAATTATTTGCCCCTTTGAAACTTTGAAATTTTGGTTAAAGGTTAAAAATCTTCAAAGAAATTTACTTGAAATTTTACACATGCACTTAGGGTCATAATTGGAGGGGCATAATTGTATATCACTGACCAAGTTCCATAACTCTATCTTGCATTAAGGCTGATTCATATCCCCTTTTCTACTTAGTCTCTTGGTTAATGTTTACATGCAAGTTTTACATATCTCAATAACTATTAAAGATATTTATTTAAAACTTCACATATGCATTTAGGGTCATAATTGTAGGTCACTGACAAAGATCCATAATTCTATCTTGCATTTAGGCTGATTTTTCTCCCCTTTTTCAACTTAGAAATTCATGGTAAAGTTTTGCTTGTAAGCTGTTATTTCAATAACTACTGAAGGGTTTGTGCCTTTTTTTGGGACAATTTTATGCATTCATAATAATAAAGCAGTGATTTACTTGATAAAACATCTTAATAACAAGCTTTTGTACCTTTTCTGTCAAATTTATGTATTCATAGGTAATTAGTATTATTATACTCAATAAAAAAACCCTCGTGACATTACCTTCCAAATAGTCAAGCCAATTCTGTATAATTAGACTCTCTCTAAGACCTATAACATGAATTTATAAAAAAAAATTAGCCCTTTTGTGAACTTAAAAAATTTAACATTATCAAGGCTCTTTTACTATCAAGCACTTAGAATAGTCGAGCGTGCTGTCCTACAGACAGCTCTTGTGGTTTATGATATGTCTCATATTTACCTTAAATGACTACCTAGATTCATACCAGAGACTTGTAGCAAATTTATTGGGTTATGATTAAAAAGAATGTTGGTGTAAAAGCAGATGTTTTCGTTTTTTATTTTGTTTGAAACAATTTTCAGCTTGGTAGGCTAAG
>NW_026864388.1:0-20722 GCF_026571515.1 Ruditapes philippinarum
AAATTTAATAGCAATCTTGAAATAAAATTGTGCAACAGCAACTTATTTACACAGCCGTTCTTTCTTATTCAAAACGTACTACTAAGACTTTGCTTAAAAACTTATCAGAACCAAAAATAGATTTTTGGTTAAAGTAATTGACAAAAATCTCAGAATTTGGCTTAAATGCAAGAATGTCCGCAATTTTGCTCTTTATAACCGCGTTATTACCAAATATCATGGACCAAAAAGGAGCAGACGGCCAGAATGGAGCTACCAGCGTCCCTCTGGCATTACATGTAATTATATGATTAACAGTTCTTGAAATCATGTTTATCGGTGGAACTAGCCAGTTATTTTCTCCTGCCCAGTCCAAAGAAAAAGCGTCCACACCCTCTGTACCCGGTACCCAACCTAAAGAATTGAACCGATCTACCACGTGGTTATAATGATTTGCGAATCTGTCAACCGTATGAGGGCCAAACATAGCGTCAAGAAAATTGAAAAAAGCCAAAGAAACTCCCCAATCATCTAAATCAAACAGCTTACTCAAATAATCTGCGTACAAATTTTTATCTCTGGGAACCCATTGCATATAAATTGATATTTGATTTTTCAAACACAATTCAAACACAGATAACGATATACTATGTAAATCGGATTTCATACTACCGCTTTCAATTATAGATACACAATTTTGATTATCTGTGCACCATTTGAGTTAACGACCTCTTATCAAAGGGAGAAAACTCTGCAATGCAAACAATATAGCGGTCATTTCCCGCCAGGTAGAACTGGTATTTTGTTCAAATGGAGACCAATTGCAATTTCTATGGCAAACGGCGGTCGGATAACCTTGTATGTAAGCTGCGCATGCGTGTTGACTTGCATCTGAATAGATTGTTACTGAACTTATATCAGAAACAAATAACTTTTTAGTCAGCCTTATAGTAAATACTTTCTCCCAAAACTGTAACTCTGTAATTACTCCTAAATCCGAAACATTTATAACTGAATTCCAACTAAACCTACATTCAATAGCTCTGTGAAGATTTTTGGTCATGAGCTTACACACATTTCCTAATACTGGAATCAGTGAAATAATTTTACCAGTACACCTCGCCATATCTCGCGCAGACACGAAAGGAAATTTACCTATGATAAAGGTAATACACTGTACTACGCTTTTCACACGCCTATCGGGAATTTCTAAAACATTATCCTTTAAATTCCATAATAAGCCTAACCATTCTAAATTTTGAACTGGAGTTAATATCGATTTCTGAGTATTAATAAAATCAAAGCACTGAATGTACTGATGGGGAGGCTATGAGAGAATGTTTCAGACTTATAGTTTCTTTTCTTTTTGCTTAAAATATGCTACCAAAATAAAAAGATATGCACATTGCGCTATTTATCCTTACTGTTGTGTTCAACCATTCATATATATGGTTAATGAGGTTGACTATTCATTTTGTTAATATTCCAGAACATTTAATTAAGGTCTACATTCGGACTGTTAATCATGCAAATTTTGAAAAACCTAAACTGTCAATAATAAATGACATACCAGCAAGTATGACGACTGTTCATTATCAGATAACAATAACATTTTACAACTGACGGTTCCTTATCAAAATATTCTAGGACTGTTCATCATAAATATTTTATGTCATTTTAATATTATTGAATGATAATAACAACTGCACGTGATGCAACATTTTTATTGAACATTAAAAATTATACACGTTTAGATGTACCATAATTGAGATCAATAAGATACTGTCTTGTGATGAGTATTAACATTCATGCTCTACGGACAGAAGGTTGTCTTCTTCAGAAGCAAATCTCGAATAAAATCACGTTTCAGAAAATTAATCCCATTTCATTACTGACGGCGTCGGATAATATTAAAGCTAAATATTTCTTGAAAAAATACATCTCTGCAAAGCTTATTCAAAACTGAATCAACCTAAGTGAAAATTGATCAGGAAGTTATATCTTCTTTTTTTACCGCCAACACTCAACACTCAACCAACTTATGGTAGTTAATCGATAGATTCTACGTGTATTTTTAAACCTCACTAGCTTGAAATATATACTGCGGAAAATCTGTTGTTAACAGGGTGTGCGGTTATTACGTAGGGTTTTCCCTGTCGACCATTTCCCGCAAATAGATGAGAACATCGAAGCCGTCAGTGCTATGAATGGTGTTATAAATGGCGTGTTTTGGAAGTTTTTGTTGAAACTACTCCAAATACCTCCAGAGGCGTGCACGTCGCGGAGAAGGCACACGGAAGGTCATAGTCAAGTCATCATCAGTACCAGAGGTGATTGGTTGACCTGTGGTGACTTACTCTGGAGGTTTGGCGCTAATAGATGCCGTTTTTGTTGTCGTCAGTCAGAAAGTTGATGCCTTGACGGTATTGTCGTCTCCTTTACCACCAAAGAACGAAGAATGGGCTTCCAGGAAGAATCTGCTTGAAAAAGACGTCCCAGATGCTATAATCTCGGACATATGGTTATTCCGGCGCCGAGTATAAATAAACTTAAAACACACACACTTTTGTTGAAAACAAAACAACATCACATTTTCTGTAGTAATTTTTCAAGTGTTGTAAAATGAATAAGAAATTCCTCTTATGCCGCCCATTATTTTTAGAACACAACCATAAAAGTTCTTTTTTTTTATTTTTCAAATAAACATTTATCACTTCAGCGCGAGCAAATATCGGTTTCAAATTAAAGTTTCGTAAGATATGTTAATGACTTCCCGATGCTCGACTGTAAGTAATTTGTATATGTATGCGTTTTTTTGTTTTTGTTTTTTTTTTGTTTTTGTTTTTTAATTAAAGCTTCTTATTCTTTAATATTTTTTATGTATCTCATAATCTGTATTGAAAATTTGAATTTTATTACAAATGGACTATCAAATTATGATGTATGCCCTAGAATTGAATAAACTTTCTAATTACACAATACGGGGTCATACTGATCTTTGCGTCTTTCTCTGAAATACTTATTTCCTTGTTAAAACATATTTGACCGCATATTTCTGTCAATTAACTGTTCACTTTACTTCCGATTTTGTTGTACGGAAACACATGTTTCTATTTGTGTTTTCTAATCAATTCGAATCTATAATCAGTTTAATTGGATCACCACCGGGTAAACGACTACTAGGTACTTTGGTCATGTTTTTTACCACAAATATTTGAATGTTTCTATTGGGATTAAAATGAGCATAGTTAACTAAACAACTGTTTGTATAAATTCCTGACCTGTCTAATTCTAATTATGAGATAAGTGAATATATAAGACTTTCACTACAAAATATTCCTAAACAAAAGAGCACATGTTTAAATTTATTCCTATACAAATAAAATATCAGAGTAGGGATCTGTCAATTACCAAAGATACTTTTATGTTAAAAGTTTGATTAATGAATTATGTAAGATGAAAATATAAGTATTGCTTTTTTTTATTTTGCTAATGTAAACTGTAATATTGTGCTGGGATTTTGTCGGAGGTCCTTAGGGGTTTTGTAGTTAAATAGTTTTTTTTCGGCGATAATGGTTAAAGAATAAAATGTTTTTAAACTATATGTTCATCACCATCAGTGAATTTTTAGTTAAATGTATGCAAAATATTTACTAAACAGCTATATGATTTAGCGGTTTATGAGCGTTTTCCGCGTACAGCCTCCTGGGGTGTACAAATAAGTTAGTTTTCCTTAGTTATCTATATACTATAACATATACTATTTTCCTTAGTTATCTATATACTATAACATGTCTCTGATGTAAGCGACAGTTTACAATTATTTGTCTTTAAAAAATATTAAGGACTATTAATAGTTTATAACAACAAAAGCACATGCATGATATTGAGAATACGTAGTTGCAACGTTCTAGTTAATGACCCGTCATAAACAGTTGGTCGCTGCGTAGTAATTGGAAAATTGTTATCAAAAATAATAAAGAATATTTGCCACTGAATTAAAGCATTTACTTATAAATTTTCATTTATGCTTTTTGTTAAAAAAATATGGATAAAGTTATTATTTTGAAGGGTTTTCATACCAGAACTATTTAATACAGACGTACGTAATATGCCTAAACCTGATTACCGCGGCAGTATGACGTCACGGAGTAGTGATTTAAACAAAAATCAAGAATTTTTCAGAGAATTATTATCTTTACAAATTGCAGATATGAAATTAAAGAATGAAAATATTTTCATATTGTAAATGTCTGTGATGAGTGATGAGTCAGCTTAGAAAAAATCAAGGTACTATTTTTTGACCTGATTACCGTGGCAGTATGACGTCACGGAGTAGTGATTTAAACAAAAATTGATAAATTTGAAAATCAAGTTATGATTTTATGAATACAATACTTACCTAGAATGCTACATTCAGAATTTCGCTTGCGACCTACTTATGACTCGCTTGTTTTGGTTAGTTTTTCCCAACCTCACTTTCAGATAACCAATCAAGCACGCACTTCCGTTTAGACCACGTGACCTCGCTTTCTTGGCGACCTACAAATCGCCATTGAAAAACTGAAATCCTGTGGGGAAGGAGGGTGGGTTCATGTAGCATTCTAGGTAAGTATTGTATTCATAAAATCATAACTTGATTTTCAAATTTATCAATTTTATTTCATACAATACGTTACCTAGAATGCTACATTCAGAATTTAATCTGATTTGGAAGCAATATTTAAACAGGAAGGTGGGTTTCAGTTTTACCAATATACTAAAAACAATATAAACCCAAAATAACAAAGCTTATAAACTCTAAAATGTACTTACTAAGTACTGAATCCTGTTTCTTCAGGCATCTTTGAATATCTAAATACTTGAATGCAACTTGGTGATATACCATATGAAATATCCTGTACAACCCACTGGTGATATACCATATGAAATATCCTGTACAACCCACTGTCTGTACAAAGTACCTTTAAAAACCAAATACTGTACATCCCATTGTTATATACAATCTACAGTATATATTCTGTACAACCCATATGTACAACACTTAAACGTATATCAGTTTAAAAAACTATAATCACTGAAATTTCCTCAAATTCGACTCGCCAAGATACGACTGACAGTTCGTCTATTTATCACGAGTAGTTTTTAGAAAATCTACATTTACAGTAGTGAAATAATGTTTCACAAAAGTGGTCTCCTTAGACCAGTCAGCGGACTCCATCACGCTTTTCACTGTTGCACCGTGGAAAAGTGCCCAAGAAGGACCTATACTTCTCGTTGAATGACCTTTCACATTTTTAATGTTCTTTTTTACTGTTCTTGTATGCATATTTGATAACTTTGACAATCCATCTTGAAATTGTCTGTGCTGTAACTGGTCGATGAGGTTTGTTAACCGAAAGAAATAGTTCAGTGACATCAGATTCTGTACCTATATTTCGAAATTGTTCAGTGCGTTTTAAATACACAGCCAAACAGCGTTTAGGATCTAATAATTTGTTCTTTGGAAACGCTGGAATATAAAACACAGGTGTAGGAACATGATTTGGTCTGTCTTGCTTAGAAAGGCCTTGTCTTATGAAACTTATACCTTTTTTTGTATGTTAACATTTCCCTCACCAAGCTTGAGACTCTGCAAATCACTACATCGTCCGAAAGATGTTACAGCAATAGGGAAGCTCGTTTTCCTTGTAAGATGCTTCAGGGACGCTTTTCTCAACGGTTAAAAGGGAATCTCTGTTAGTGCCTGTAAAACAAAAGGTAAATCCCATTCAGGAACAAGCTTTTTTAAAGATGGTCTTTCATTACATACGCCCTTTAAATGCCTTAAAACTACAGGGTGTTGTCCAACAGCAAAATTATCAACCCTTGGTAAAACAGAAGACATCATAGATGTAAAGCCAGATAAAGACCTATATGCAGAACCTGCAAAAACATTTTCAGATAAGAAATTTATGCATTGTTCTAGAGATGCTGTGTATGGATCAATTTGTTGTTCACTACACCAATGACTTAAAATTTTGAACTTAGATCTATAGTCTTTCTTAGTGCCCATTCGCCATGAGGCTGCCAGTAATTTTCTAGATTTTTTCTGAAAAGCATCTTGTTTCATAGTATCTGTCGATATGAGCCATGCAGTCAGATTTAGAATCTCGGGTCGAGGATGTACAATTCTCCCCTTAACTTGAGACAATAGATCCGACTGCATGGTTAATATCAGTGGTTGTGCAATCAACATTTGCAGTAGAATCGGAAACCAATGTTGACGCGGCCAATTCGGAGCAATTAAAATTAGTGTACATTGATATTTCTGCATGTGAGACAGAACACGTGGTATCAACTTTATCGGTGGAAATGCATAGGCATACATGTTCGTCCATGCGATTGAGAGGGCATCCACTGCATATGCCGCTGGGTGAGGAATCCAAGTACAAAACAGTTGTGTCTGTTTGTTTTCTATTGTCGCAAACAGATCCATCATTGGAAAACCCAAGATGCTGAAAACTTTCCTCACAACTGTTTTGTTCAAGGACCACTCTGTCTCCTTTACTCTGTATCTGCTCAGAGCATCTGCCAGTATATTCTTGTCTCCAGCTATATGAGCTGCTTTCAGTGACATGCCATTGGCTAGTGCCAATGTCCAAAGATCCCAAGTTTTCTGGCAGAGATTCAGAGATTTCGTACCCCCCTGTTTGTTGATGTATTGTACAACTGTCATATTGTCCGAGCGTATCAATACATTTTTGTGTTTCAGGCGGGGTAGGAAATGTCTTACTGTTCTGATCACAGCTTCCATCTCCAAACAATTGATGTGTTGGAGTTGTTGTAAAGGAGTCCAACGTCCTTGCACAGTAAGGCTGTTCATATGTCCACCCCAACCCCATGTACTGCTTGCATCTGTGGTTATCGACACATTTGTTTGACTCTGTAGATAACCACAGCCCTTGAGAATGTTCACTTCCTGTAACCACCATTGTAGATGATATTTTAGTGAATGTGAAACTGGTATTACATGTGAAAACGACATTCTTATGGGACTCCAATTTTGCAGCAAATGAAGTTGGATCGGACGCATGAACAACCTTGCATTTGGTATCAGATCCAGACAAGAAGCTATTTTGCCTAGAAATATTAAATAGTCCCTGGCTGTATTCTGACCCAAAAGTAAATTTTTTGCCGACATTTTCAGGCCTGCAACTCTCTCTGGAGTTGGAAATACTAACCCCTTGTCTAAAGCAAACTGACCCCCTATGTAAGTTACTGATTGTGAAGGGACAAGATTGGATTTCTTTTTGTTGACTATGAAACCTAGCTCGAAAAGAAGATTCAGCATTGTTGTACGATTCTGAATCAGATAATGTTTGGACTGATTTATTGATAACCAATCGTCTAGATAAGTCAATAGGCGTATGCTTTGTTTTCGAAGATGTGCAGCTACTACTGCTGTGATTTTTGTAAAAACTCTTGGAGCTACTGTTGGTCCAAAGCACAGAGCTCTGAATTGATAAACTATTCCCTTGTAACAAAAACGGAGATATTTCCGATGTTTTTTGTGAATAGGGATGTGAAAATAAGCATCCTTTAAATCTAGACTGAATGCCCAATCCCCTTTTCGAACTTGATTCAGCACTTTTTTCATAGTATCCATCTTGAAATGTGTTTTCTTGAGATACATGTTGAGGGGTTTGAGATTTATTACTGGTCTCATTTCCCCATTCTTTTTGGTTACTAGAAATAATGTACTGTAAAAAACCGGTTCTTATCATAGTCGGATGGACTGTTTCTATAGCATTTTTCTTTAAAAGCTCTTGAATTTCTATACCGATTAAATCTGAAACTCTTGAATTTACTTTTGTATGTTTTATGCCCAAAAATGGTGGCTTTTTTATAAATTCCAGTTTGTAGCCATTTTGAATAATATCTAAAACCCATTGATCGTTTGTTATTTTCTGCCATTCTGCAAAGAAATGACTGAGTCTTCCCCCCACAGGTATCTCTGGAAATTTTGCTATAGTACTTACCGAGTCATTTTCTATCTGATCGTCCACGTCCTCTGCCAACAGATTTGGAGGTATCGGGACGGTTTGATTTACTATAGCTGAATGCCCTGTCTCCCTGATATTTACTGGAGGAGTTGACTGCAGATACTGTGACTTTTGGAATACGAAAAGTATCTGAACTATTGGAGGAAGTTACAGTGCGCTGTCTGTCATATAATGGCTTTTTTGCAGGTGGTTCATTAGCCTTTGAATTTGAATTCAATTTGCGTTTATACACTGTATCTTTTTTGCGAAAATCTGGCAAAAGTTCATCTATTTGCTTTTTTCTTTCTTTGCGTTGCTTTAACAAAGTTTCAAAATCTGGACCAAAAAGCCCTTCACCTGATAGTGGTAAACTTGAGAATTTCCCATGATCATGTAATTCAAAGAGAGATGTGTCAGACATAGCTAAAGATCTTCTAATTATGTGGAAAAAGGCTCCTGTCCGGCCAAACTGATCCATACTTCTGGTAGTGATAGCAAAAATATTTCTCACTTGTTTAACTAGATCTTCAGAATCAAAATTACCTGTGAGAAGTACCTGTAATAAATTCCCTAGTCCTTGTTGAACATAGGCCTGAGTTATCATTCCTATGCGAGCTGCATGGGAGCCTTTGTAGGCAATTCTTTCTACACTCTTGCAAGGTTGAGAATATAAACTTGTCATCCCTTTGGGTTTAGAATTTGCGAAGGATGCTTTTTCACCATGTTTTCTTATAAGTAAAGATTCAAACAATGGATCAAATTGAGGTACTTGAAGAATTTTTTCTGTTTCTTTGCTAACTGGAAATTCATCAAGTAGATTTTCATTATAGGCTGACAAATGTTGTGGATTCTTAGTCCTATAACTGTTTGAAATTACAGATTTCTGAGCATCATCAAGTAATATACCATTCTCTTCCGGTTCTTTACTTGGTAAAAGAGCGTCATCTCCAAATAATTCAACAAGACAACTTTTTGTTTTTTCAGACAACGTTGAATTTGAATCATTTTTATCACACGACTTCTGTAATTCAGAATTAGAAGCTTCTGGATCAATGTCATTCAAATAATTATCAACATCCGTATTTGATGGAATTGTAATGATGTCATCACGTTTTGATAAACCTAAATTCTTATCCGAATTTCTTCTATCCGAAATATCGTCATCTGTACTATCAGAATCAGAATATGGATTTCCGGGAGAATGTTTGGAAGATAAAATACTAAAGAGACGGTCTAACTTACTGTCCATACACTGAATTTTCGAATCAAATTTTTCTTCCAGCATCTGATATTTAGTTTTTCCCGAATCCTTGCTTCGAGAATTTGAACGTTTCTTAGTCGGGGTTTTCCCTTGAAACTGCACAGAATCTCCCTCGCCTTCTAATTGCGCTTCACGCGAAGGCGTGGATTCATAATCCAATATTTCTCCGTCTTCTTGCTCTTTGGAGCGACGGATTTGTTCTTCCGACATAGTATTGTCAAAAAATAATTTTCACAAACAAATATAAAATAAGATACGAGTCTACTGGAGCGATGTAAAACACGTCCGATTTGTACGGTCGCCAAGAACGAAAGCGAGGTCACGTGGTCTAAACGGAAGTGCGTGCTTGATTGGTTATCTGAAAGTGAGGTTGGGAAAACACTCACTAACCAAAACAAGCGAGTCATAAGTAGGTCGCAAGCGAAATTCTGAATGTAGCATTCTAGGTAACGTATTGTATGAAATAAAATCAAGAATTTTTCAGAGAATTATTATCTTTACAAATTGCAGATATGAAATTAAAGAATGAAAATATTTTCATATTGTAAATGTCTGTGATGAGTGATGAGTCAGCTTAGAAAAAATCAAGGTACTATTTTTTGACCTGATTACCGCGGCAGTAAGATTTGACAGACAGTTATTAACATTGGGTCGGCATAGCCTCCCCAAAAACCCGCTTTGATGAGGACATCTTTAACAAAATCAACATCTTTAAGAGTACATTCAAACGTTTTATTAACTCCCCCACCCATCATCTAAAAACAAAACAAATCTGATTCCCTGAAGACGAATGAATTTTACAATACATCTTAAACATTTAGTCCAAATAAACGGTGCTGACGTCAACCCAAATGGTAATACAGTAAAAACATAATATTTAAGCTTAGCGTTCTCAGTCCATGAAAATCCCAAAAATGTTTGTTGTGCTGTGGCTATATCTATGTGGTGATATGCAGATGAAATGTCAAATTTAAACATAAAACCATCCTTTAACAAATAATCTGACGCGACCTTCCAGTCCTCAAATTTAAAATGTTCCTTCTTAACAAATGTATTCATGACACTTAAATCTAAAATTAAACGCTTTTTTCCCGAACTGTTCACAGACACTGAAAGAGGGTTTACCAAAAAAGGCTGAAAAGGCACTTCTAACACACAGCCAGACTTAACTAAATCAGCAACTGCGTCAGTTACAAAATCTGAATGGTCTAATGCAGATTTATTATTTTTCATGAAATATGATTGAGGAATATTATCAAAAGGTATGACGTAACCATTTTTTACTACATCAAAAATAAAATCAGATGCCTCTAAAACATTACAACAATAATTAGCGTGTAATCTCAGTCTACCCTTTACGCCCGAATTTACTTCAAAATTATCTTCTTTAGAAACATATTGAAATTCAAAATATCTTGAATGTGAACATAAAATATCAGTTTCAACTTCATTTACTGAAAAATTACAGAAAATACTATGAGCTGAAAAATACTCATCTATATCACTAAACTGTCTTTCTTCAGTTTGTTTCGGCTGGCTGTGGCTTGAATGACATTCCTCGGTTATCGCCCTTGATTCCTGTTGGGGACTGGTACGTGATGATTCCCGGGGAAGTTCTGCTGATGTCGGGAACGGGACGATATCTCTGCCCTTGAAACGATGAATATTGTTGAAACTTTGGACACAGTGAGTCTGCCCTGACGTGCCCGAAACCTGCACATGCGAAGCATTGGACTCTCCGAAAGGGACGAAAAGTTTCAAATTGACTACTAGTAGTAGTAGAAATAGAATTAGTCGCAGAGGCTCGACTACTGGATAACTTTCTCTTCTTTGACAATGCCCTTGCCTCGGCTCTACGAATTTTACGATCATCGTCGCTATCACTTGCCAATTCGTCGGACTCGTATTCTGCGACGGTACCCCACCCAGCAGGGGATTTGTCTGCTAACCTGACAAGTTTATTCCTCTTATGTAATTTCTGCACTGTAGACTCAAGCAACTGAAGCGAACTTAACTGTTCTCCTGACTTCACTAAAGACTGTACTCGCTCAATGTCTTCTAAAACTTCACAATTGAAATCGTACTGTCGCTTGTTTCCTTTATATTTAAAGTCAACAGGTGAGCGTTTACTGGCAGTTTCTTGAAACTTGCGAATGCTTTTCTCTGAACACCCAGAAAATTCCTCTCTTATTTCTTCTTTGAAAGTAGAAAGTTCTTCTTTCAGAAATGATTTAAAATCAATAAAGTCCTTCCCATAATTTGAAGGACATTCACCACGTGTACTCTCCATAAAGAAAAATGTGTAACGCGCACAATACGATGTGTTCAATGCAATGCGAAGTCCTCGAGTGGCGATTTACCCGCCTTTCCATATCAATACCGGCGAGCACGAAATATTCGTGCTAACTATGTTATACCTCACTTAACCGGACAATTATAACTCTTAACCTGCAATAAATACATTAATCCTCTCAAATGTCGGATAAATGAGCCGCGTCACGACAAAACCAACATAGTGCTTTTGCGACCAGCATGGATCCAGACCAGCCTGCGCATCCGCGCAGTCTGATCAGGATCCATGCTGTTCGCTATCAGTTTCTCTACTTGTAATAGGGTGGTTTGCAAGCGACCAGCATGGATCCTGATCAGAATGCGCGGATGCGCAGGCTGGTCTGGATCCATGCTGGTCGCAAACGCACTATGTAGTTTTGTCGTGACGCGGCTCAAATGGTGAGGGGCAAGTAATTCAAGGTAAACGTCTTCAACTACTTTACCAATAAGACCCTAATATTGAAACTAAGTAACAAATGGCAAAATATTACAAGGTAACAATATTTATATCATAAGACATATAAAACATTCTATGTTAACTGGCAAGTAAATGCTCATGAATATATTGATAATCAATTAGGACGTAATGTGTTACTATCTGAATAAAATCATTTAATCCAAAGTGGCAATCTTGTTTTCTGTCAACTTGTTATCAAGTCATTTAATTTATATAAAATGACATTTTCTGTTGCGCAAGTATAGCTTCATTTCAATGACAAAATCATCACCTAACAGGTTTTTACATTATTTTAATTTGCAATATCACTTTTTTAAACGTGTTTGGTTCAAATTATAAAAAATAATGTTGTTCTGAACTGCTATACGCATGATAAAATGACATCTTGGTTTAATAGCAACATGCAACAAACGGAGTGTTGATTCAGGACACCTGGACTTTCAGGACACATATATTTATCATTGGGCTTGTTTTGACCAATAATACAACACGGTTATTTGGTTTGCCCTTGCTTTGTATTGTTTGCGTGAAGCTATCTTTATTTTCAATATTGCGAAGTGATTTAAACAGCAGTAATACATGTAGTACAAAAGACAAAATAAAAATTACAGGAATATTTCATAGAACAAATTTATTCTGATACGAATACCAGAGACAACGTATCGGAATTCTGAAGAAAAAAGCTAAATGCCCGAGGACATTTACTATAGCCCTATAAAATAAAAGTTTATGTTATGCATGCACTTGATTTAAAACAGCCACGGGTGATGTGCGCTTTAAATACCTACTTTTGTTCAAGAGTCATAATTAAAAAGACATTATGTATAATAGGCAGTAATTTTATTTGTTTACTTAAGTAGCATTCTATTACCACTTAAAATGTTCATGTACTTTTCTTGTTATAATGTCTGACTGTTATCATACTTGTCGAGTAGTTCAGTCAGTCTGTGTTCTATCAATCCAATTTTCACGGCAAGTTTCCGACACTTATGTCTCACCTCTTCCTGGATCAAATGGAAAGACATTGCCAGTAATGCCATGCCAAACAACAAATACATCGCTCCAAACACACGTTTCATATCATTGTCCAAGCGTCCCATTCCAGGAACAAAGTCACCAAAGCCAATCGTTGTAAGCGTTATAAAGCAAAAGTAAAACGCCACAAGGAAATTCCATGACTCTTCCCAGGATGCAAATATTAATGCACCGAGCATGATGTATCCGGTTACCAAAAGGAGGCAAACGGAAATCGGAACAAGATCACGTGTTTCTTTCAGTTTTGTTTTCAAAAGTCGTTCATCTTCTTCAAAGTCTGTAAGCGACAGAGAGCTTGTTGTTCTAGAGTGATTATCAGTGTCAGTTGATGCCGTTCGTTTGCGTTCATGATGACCAATATCATCAATCGTGACATCTGGTTGTCCGTCTTCCGGGATAACCGAAAGATCATGACTTGCATGCACTGCACCGTAGCGGTGATGAGGTGATAACGAATATTTTCTTCCTCGGGTAACTTTAGTGGTGTCCTTTAGCAAACTATCCGAGTGTCGTCTGTTTCGCTTAGAGAGGGATTTGGAACCCTTAACTTTAAGTTCTTCTATAAGCTCTTTGTTTTTATCAATAGCCAGCTGTTCAGTTTCCATGTTAACATTCACTTCCTGTTCTTCAATCGAATCAATCTCTATATGGTTATGATGAAGAATTGACGACACGTGAGACTGCTGTCGTCTGGCCCAGTCGCGAATATCTTTTGTCTTACCTTGTAACCTCTTCATAAATCGTTTCTTAATACGTTTACGCTTTAGTTTGATGTATTGGTAAGTCATGTTCATACAAGCGTGACGGTAAATTAACCGGAAACAGCCAGCCATCAGGTTCCCTATGTTATGTAGACACAGCATGGTTAAGGGATACCACCTATTCCATACACGATTGTCAGCAAACGCCCGCCTATTGTCTTAGGCGTTATGTTTCCATAACCTACAAGTAAACATTTATATCAGTATAATTACATTTTATTTCGATAAGACATTAATTTTATAAATATATTATTGTCATACTCTCGTGAATTATACTGTGATTTTTATTTAAATTAGAAAGTGTAAATTGTTAATAAAGAAACCTCCTGTCAAAAATGGCTATAACTTTCATTTTTGTACAAGCGTCTTAATATATACTTTTTTCTCCAAAAAAAATTCTACCCTCTTCTAACGCAGTACAGGCAATTCTTCATTTTATACGCATCATAATCGTACGAAATTTCCGTGAACAGTTTGTAAATCAACCTGTCTATAATCAATGTATTATACATTTTTCAAAATATCAAGTAATTACAGGTACATGTAATATAATTTTCATATAATCTAAAATGAAATTAGAGGTCTATACTTCTTCAATATAAATGATGTGGATTACATTTCCAATAAATTTCATCTAAACTGAAGTATGATTTATTACTATTCAAAGTTCAAACATTTTATTGTTTATTTATTGTATTAAAAATGAATAAAAAACAATCATGTAATAAAAGTTTTTGTAAAGATTTTGAACCAGTTTGCTTCCGTGTTTAAGAGAAAAGTTCAAATAATAGTGCTATATTATATTACAATAACTAAAATATTCAAAGTTTAGAAATGACGACAATACTTTTATTTTAAACCGGAGTATAAGGTTTAAACACCATTCAATTTCGTTGTTTAATAAGCGTAGTATTTTTTTTATTATTTATATTCACATTTTCCACATACGAAGCATATTTTATCTAGAAATATTCTAGGGAAGCCAGTGTTTATTATTATACTACTTCCCATAGGCTTTAAGATCGACATCGTTTGGTCGAGGGTTGTTTAAAATGTTATATTGCTAGCTTGGAAATCTTATAATTTTGTCGGTTTTAAATCGGTTTTGCCAAGACATATTATATTTGTTGGTAGCTTGATATGGAAAAATCTTCACTAAGAAATTTATTCAAAAAATCAGAATAGGTACGCTTGACCTTTGCGTGCGCGAAACATGCGTATGAAAATTTGTTTGTTCACAAATTTCAAACATACATATGCGGATAAAATATGTATAATTTCCATTGAATAAGAATTCAATCTGTCTATAATTTGAAGTGATCGAAATAGATTTATATGTCAAAAAATGTCCCTTAAGTTAACAAGACATTTTTATTGGTTCGTAATCAAGTTGTTTTAGATAATTATGTATTTATATACTTTCCAATTACAACAGCTTAAATGTAAACATAACAACTAATCTGACGATAACGTCAAAATGTGTGATTGTACGATACCGTATACCGTTGTGTATCATTTGATAGAAATTTCATCTGTAAATATTGTCACGAAATGCAAAATATTTCAATTAAGTCATACAAAAAGAGTTTTATAAATAATAAAAAGAATAATTTGACTGATGAAATGCAATCACATTTTCATAGTATTTAATTTTGAATTATATGCATCAATAAATAAAAACGCTGTAAATCACATAAAGAATAAAGCGATAATAGCCAGTCTTTTGAAAGACCCTCATGCGTGTATATTTAACTTGAGAGAAATGGAAATGAACAGAGACCATGTGTTTTACATTTTAAAGTATGCTTGTTTCTGGGAAATTAGCTGAACATTGGGAAGTAATATGCAATATATCGAGACTAACTAAACAGTAATAACTAAATATAAGTTACCTATAAATCATGTTATTACATCACACGCAAATCGTAAAAGAAAAAACAATAAAACAGACTTTTTCTCAAAATGAAAATTATTTTTCAAAGTTATCCTGGTGTTATGCAAAGACCTTTTTATGAGAAAAGAAAATCCAACAAAATCTTAGAATATATTTTCCAACAATAATGTTTTTCTTTGCAACAAACATAACATTTACCAAATGCAAAAATATTTGGGGAAACGAAAACATTATGTTCTTTTATAACGCTATTATCAATTTACTGGAGACCTGCAAGCACATTAAATTTTTGAAAATACTATAACTTTGAAGTTATTTTTTACATATTTCAAACCTTAGATTATAATGAACACTATTTTTTTTTAATTTGTACTACATGGCGTCTTTATGAAATCAAAAGTAATGTTCATAAATAACTGATATCATCTTACCGATGGTTGAAATGACTGTAACAGAATATAAAAGGGACTCTGCAAAGGACCACTGAAAATCGTCCCCTTCAAATCGTCCATCCCAGTCTCTTTCCTCGGTAAAAACATATACTTCATCTTGATATTCCTTCAACAAATCATCCAGTCGTCTATTCAGAGCAGGTTTGTCCAAAACCTTTTGAATGTCCGAGCCGTCGAATAATTCTACAATTTTTCTAGCGTAAGAGTTTTTGGTATCAACAGCGTCTTGTCGGATCAGCTTCTCTTCAGGCAACTCAACGGCTTTGAAGAGGATTCCACCAAGAATGGCGTATCCAACCACAAGACAAGTTAGGCCAACATGCGAGAACAAAAAGGCGATAAAACGTCTCAAACATTTTATGAACACACGAAGACAAGATTGACACCGAGTCTCTGTTTCAATATTCATATCCTCAGTGTTCTCCTTTTCATCTAATGTATCCACATTTTCTATGGAACTTCCTTCAGAAATTTCTGACTTTTCCATTTCAAATATTTACTTTTTTATATAGATTATTATCTTATTTTTATGTTCTTTAATCTAGTATGTTTTATATCAGTTTAATTTCGCATTGCACTATTGCAACGTAGAAATCCCACGCAATTCTGCCCTTTGTTATTAATTTTAACAATTCCGTTTTTATTAATTTCCTTTATAAAATCCTAGCTTTGTGGAAACTTTCATTTTAAAAGCTTCGGTATATCTCATATTCTAGCAAGTCTAAAATCGACTTATACATTATTGCAATTATGTTTCTATTGTTTGTACAGCCGCATTTTGAAGTGTTTCAGGAACATCCAATTCATAACAATTCGTTCCTTTTCATATAATTAGAGGCTTTCATATCCAGCCATCTGTTTTATGAGCAGCAAATAAAAATAATGGAACATTATCTGAGGAATTATCAAAGATGATAAATCAAATATAACAAGTTTATCAATACCTGCATTAAGAAATATCCGCTCTAGAACGAGATAATCTATTGTTATACTGCATTGTTTACCTCATTACTATATCACAATGTTTTAATTGGTTTCAGAACACTTAGGTTTTTCTCGTAACGCCTTCTTGGTTGAATATTTTCAATTTAAACTGGATGAATAAAATGTATAAAATAAATGTTGAATACATAAAGTATGGACATCATTATTTCTCGCTTTTGTATTATCTATTATATAGCATGGCTACATCTGCCCTGCTTTGAATTTAGAATCCTGAAGAAAGGAAAACATAGGGCAAAAAACATTAGCATGTAGTTTCACTTCCTAAAATGGCTGGGTGGAAGTTGCAACATAATTATGCATATTATTTAGCCCTGCATAAAACTATTCTGATATAAAATGTTAGAGACATCGCATTGAAACGTGTTCATGTAACCCTTTTTTTCCATCCTCTTACTAACATGAACCACTTTCTAATTAATTGTATTGAATTTCTTACCTGAAACATCAAAAATTTCCACCCTAAATTAATTTTTCTTGCTTGATTTGCAGTCATTATGCAAGGTTGAAAATCACTTTTAACTAACAAACATTTTGCCATACTTCAAGGGTAGAATGCTGCATTTTATTTCAACTGAAAGTACACTTTGACAGGGAAAACATTAAAGTAAGTATCACTTCTAATTAACACGAATTTGAAAACAAATGTTTCTTACTAGTGCCACAGTTCTTGAAAAGGACTTAAAAGAGCAAAACACTCGTTTTTATGGGCAGATAATTCAAAAAGTATAAATCCCTTATTTCATTAGATTATATGTTTTAATTTTTACTCTTGCAAAATCAAAGAAATTGCGTCCATAAAATTAAATTTTCCATTCCTGTGTGTAAAAAATAACGTATTTAAAGTGTATAAAGCTATATATCTGCTGAAAAAAAAATATTGTTGATTTTTGTAAGTGAATGCTTCCAATATGCTTGTATAAAAAGTACACACAATTCGCGACCTATGATCCATATATTTTGCTTCTTTTAAAAGTCATCTTTTCAATGCACTAGATACACGTATGAACGTTTGTCATCGAAATGCAGATATGTTTTGAATCACATGCATCTTTAATTATACGAGTATGCAGTTAATCTTATCACAAAAAAAACTTTACAGTTCTTTTTTATTTCATCTTTTTTATTATTTTTTTTTTCATATGAATCTGACAAATAACTTTAAAACGAGTTAAATTGGGAAAAGAACATGCTAAATCTATTTTCCTCGAAAAAAAATGGTTAAATTCTTGCACACAAGCTATGTTGTTGTTGTTTTTATTTATTTATTTATTTATTTATCTTTTTTAACACACAGGTTTTATAGCCAGTCAGAGTCTCGACATAAAAAGTGTTAATTAATCCTATCCGCTTAAAGTATTTTTATGGCCAATGCTTGAACTACTCTCAAAGTTCTAAGTGGTGCCATTTCTTTCCTAAACATTCTAGTATTGTTACACTGCTTGGTAAAGTTTTCTCGAAAATAATGACGTATTTATTGTAGACAAAATACATACAAAGTGCATAAAAAATGTAAAAACAAAAACATAACAAACATTAAACAATACTTGTAATAAAGTCATTTTGAAAATATTTAAACAAGACTTAACTTTATAACTTTTCATTCAATACCTCTGGCTCACTCAAAAGAAATTTTATTTATTTACAAATGTATTTATTTCACTTTATCTAAAATTGAACATAAATAGAAACAGAAACGCTGGGCATATACCATTTTGCTTTATTGCAAATTTTAAAGAAAAAATTTAAAGAAAAATTTGTGTGTTTTTTTTTGTGTTTTTTTTTTGTTCTATATATACTGTGTGAATCAGCATAGAAGCATAAAATAAACCATATCAAGTTGTTCGTGGTGCTGTCTTTTATAAGTTTTTTTCAGAACGATTGATAATGTTTAATGGATTTGGCGTTATTTCCAAACTGTCCAAATATGCCCCTTAATCGTGTCATGATTTATTTCATTTTTATTGACTTCTTCTATTCAAATGTCTTAACCAATGGCCTTACATGACGAGGAGAGACCCAGTTTCGAAGATAGCAAAGCTTATTGGCTATAACTCTGCATTTTATTGATGTGCTAGATGGTATTAATGTGCAAAGTGAAAGAGGTAAATCATTATTTGAAGTTCAATATGTGATGCCAACATTCAAACATTGTAAAACAAACAATATTTTCATCTTCAGTGCAGCTATATATACATGTATAAACATATATAAGATATAACTTTATTGATGAATGACAATGTCCTATTTGTTCATGATCTACAAAGCAATAAAACTTTACAAGCTTTCATCTTTCTCAATTTTCTTTACAAAATTCCCGAGAATAACCTGAAATTTCTTACACTGGAAAATACCTTCACACTATTCTCGGTAACGTCTTCTAGACTTGTCGGGAATGGATGCTTTTTACTTTCACAAGCCCATAGGATTGATTGCAATTGACCTGATTCAAAAGGCATTACTATCGTAAAGGTTCCAAAAATAAACCAACGTTTTGTTTGAGCTGTTGTTTGGTTGCGGACACAAAATGAATTATTTGTTTTCATACCATTCGATGAAAATAAATCCTGTTTTATTTATAACAAAAAACAACTTGAATATCTTCTATATATTGTGTCCGTCCATTTTTTATTATTATTTATTTTTCCTTGTAATTCATTTAAATTTCAAACAAATCTAATATTTAAAGAATGTATGTTGCATCATATTGATACATGTTGTAAAACGAAAGAGAATTTTGAAGAGGGTGGGGTTAATTAAATCACAAATAAGACTGCTTTGTATAAAACTTGTGCTTTGCCTTGTGCCCTGTCCTGTTTTGTTTTGTGTCCTGCTGAGCTCCATGCCGATGGTCCTGTGTTGCCGGGTCGTGTGGGGGTTGCGTTCACTGAACGCCGCCCTTCCTTGATGATATTGTTTTTTGTCTATTTTTTCTTGTATTATTATCAATTCTATGAATCATTTAAAAACATTTCATACACATGTAGTTGCAAAAAACTTACATCGCTTCTTAAATGTATACATGGTATAGATCTGACATGATAAACTATGCTTTTAAAAGCTTATTTTTCTAATATCTATATATTGTATCATAGTTTGGAGACCTTTCTGTTGAAAATGTGTCAGGGTTAAATCGTATACATATACATGCACAGTGCGTTAACTGGAGTGCGGGTATTAGTTACCCGCACTCCAGAGCATGCCCATTGATTGGCTCATTTTTGCTGGGGTTTACATATTGTGACGGCAGAGAAAGGGAAAGCGTCTTCTCCAAATCCCTCCAGAGGCGTGCACGTCGCGGAGAAGGCACACGGCAGGTCAAGGTCAAGTCATCTCAAGTACCAGAGGTGATTGGTTGACCTGTCGTGACTAACTCTGGAGGGTGGCGCTAACAAGAGCCGTTTTATGTCAACCGCCTGTTTGCAGCCGTCACGGAACTTGATGCTTTTCCGGTATTGTCTTTCCTCCACTGAACGAAGAACAGGACTTAGGAAGATCGGCATGAAAAAGACGTCCCCGATGAGAC